>NW_009648953.1:1513956-1535174 GCF_000708025.1 Charadrius vociferus
CCCCCCCTCCGCTTTATAGAAAAGAGAGGAAGGGGAAAAAAAAATAAAAAAGGCAGCTGATTGAAGCTTTGCAATTCACTGGCTGTGGGGATCATATAATTTGAGCTCATGTTTTACAATAGCATGGAAAATTCCTACCTCTCCCCCTCTCCCCAAATAAATCTTCTGTTCCCTCAAGGCATTTCACAATCTGGTTCACTGACAAAAGTTCCAATTTATCCTTTTTTTTTTTTTTTTCATTTAGCTTGCTTGCAGTGTAAATATTTAGCGGATGCATTTAAAATAAACATACGTTGTTGCTTTTAGGATTCGGGTTTTGTTTTTGTTTTTTAAAAGGAACCACATCAAAGAAATGTTTACTTACTGAGATTGACAGCTACTACGCTTCCCCCCCCCCCCCCATCATTTTTATTTTAAAAGATCCATCTCTCTGTTTGAGCTCTTGCTGTCGGAACACCAACCCGACCAGCATCATTTTTGTCAGTGCATCCAGGAAAGCTGTAGGTGAAGCCACATGGTCCGGAGCCCCCTTTGCCTGTCAGGGGCTTTACAAAGGAAAGTTGGTCGCCAGGTACCCATTACACAGACAAGGAAGCTGAGACTCACGCAAAGCCTCTGGCAAAAGTGGAAACGAAACCTCTCGGGCTGTGATCCTGCATTAACTCCCGGCTGGATCTGCCTGCCTGGAGCTCCTCACAGGCGAGCGGTCTGGGACCAGACTGGTGAAGACGTATTCTCTTTGCACCTGTTGTTACGGCTGGTCCCCAAAAACGCTGTCTCTCGCTGCTGCTGGTACCAGCCCAGACCTCTCCCACCACCGGGTTCGATGGTGGCAGGGCTCCACAGCTGGCCGCTCCTGTTCAGATGTCTCGAGGAGAAGGAAAGAGGTAACTTTTATTTGGGGGTTTCAGTGAGATCCAAGTGCTCCCGTCAGCCTGGCCCCTACTCTCAGGGTGCTCAGAGGATGCCCACGCTGGCAGATAAAGGTGGGCCAGGGAGCAGCAACCTGTGTTGACCATCTGATGGAGCAGGATGACTGTGTCTGCACTGCGGAGGAGGTGATCTCCGGGCTCCTGCGGGCCCCCTTGTTTGCTAGGTATCTTCAGGGTTTGCATGTTTTTTTTTCCCCGCTGAAAAATGACTGAAATAACAGGAGGGCTGTCTCACGGCCCATTAGCATTCTGTTTACAACATGAAGCTGAGGATACGTGTTAAATGTGTCGGGGAGTGGCAGGCAGGGCAAGTGGAGGTGGTTGAGGGCGCAAAGTCGACTGGGACGGCACTGGAGGACTGTGTACAGCAGAGGGAGCAAAACCTGCTGCCGTCTCATCCCTGCTTCATTTTGAGAGTGATCCCAAGACCAACCACCATCAAATCTTAAAAAGCAGTGGAGCTGCCTCCAGCCGGACCACTGGGGAAGTCCAGGCCAGAGCTGGAGGACAAACAGTTCAGACAGCAGCAGGTGCAGTATTTGAACTTGCTTCTTGCCCCTCTTTTATTTAGCCATGGAGACCCTCAGGGTTTGGCTCTAGGCACCGAGCCGACAACCTCACATTTTCCTGAAATACGTTTCTGGTGGTGGTCATTCTGCACTGCTCTCTTCTTGTATGATGGAGGGGATTATCTACTTTCAGAGGCTACTGATGCCTCTGATCCCAGCTTGCCTTCTTGTCCTTGATCAGAGTGGCGACCATGGAGCCCCGTTTCAGAGCCATGGAGGAGACGTGCAAAAGTATCGGAGAAGAGCAGAGGACAAAACCAGATGGGAGGAGCAGGCTGCTGAAGGAACTGGCTTCGCTTCTTGTCATTGCATTTTGCTCAGTGTAGCTCCAGGTCAGCCACATCACCCTCGCTCTCCTGGGCTGTGAAATGGGGGCAGTGGTACCAGCCTCTGCTGCGTGAGGCTGTGCTGGTGGGTTCTTCGCCCTCTCCCTTTCACCCTAAGCTATCCCATAGCCCTTGGGTCTGCGTTAACTCCACATCCATCAAAGCTAGCATGATGCAGGAGCTTCAAACATAAACCAAACTCACTCCTCACCCCTTTTGCCAAAAGAAAAGAGGAAGGGGTCAGTGGAGGGGTCTGCAGGACTCACTCTGTGTGGCCTGGACATGGAAGTGGTGCCTGCTGGCCCTGTGGCTGGCGGGTGGAGCACAGAGGGGGACACGTGAGCCGCAAACCTGTGCTGACATACTTATGCAAATGCTAAAGCTCCCTGGCTTCAAAGCACAGGTTATTCAGCCTCTTTTAGGGGCAAGGTGCTGAACTTGATGGACTACTTGGCTGGCCCAGGATGACAATTGCCGATTGCCTTTCAGGTTCAGTAGTGCCAAGGATGTTACAGATTTTCATCTGCTGCTAATGTGTGCGAAGACAGTAAAATCAGTGGCGATATTTTCACCAACTAGGACCGTTCTGGTCTTACGTATTTTTAAATGTTGCTGCCAAATGAGGTCCCAGCACATTTGGTAAACAAAAACCAGCCCCAACAGGTCCTGACCTCGGCCCAGATTGGCTGCTAAAACCCGGTGCATGGAGGAAGCTCACAGTGCGTGGGCACACAGAGGGAGCAGGGGTTTGCCTTCCTCCTCCGCTCACACAAGGGCCTTGGGCCTTGTGTGAGGGGATTTGAGGCATGTGGTTGGAGCCAGGGGGCTCCAAAACCCCTTGCTGCATTTTCCCACTGCTGTGCACAGACAGGGATGCACTCAAGAGGTCGCCCAGCTCTGAGTCTACCACCTTCTTTCCATTGTCCCCAAAATTGAGTGTCCATGCAAGGATGCTACACCCTTGGTTACCCGTGGAGTGACTGTACCAGTTGGGAACCAGACGCTGGCAGCATGGCTGCAGCAGCCCCGGGGCAAGGCCATTCTGCTGGAGACATCGTGGTCCACTCCATGCATGCCTGAGATCCCAGAACTAAAATTTTGAATCCACGGAATCTTTTCCACCCCAACAGGCTACTTTCTCTTTGGCCATTTCCCTCAGATGAGGATGGTGAGCCAGTGCTGGAGAAGCACATTTTAATGTCTCACCTTATGATTTTTCATTTCTCCATTTGAATATTTGGGTCTACCATAAACACACTCGTAGTCTTGGTGCAAGTACACGGTACACCCAGCCTTGTCAGGGAGCATCGTGTACCACCAAGTCAGGAGCATCCTCAGCTACACCCACTGTGGCTCCCAGGTGATGGTGGCAGAGTCTAAGCCAGGAAAAGGAGGGGTGGCCTTCTTACAGCGCTGGGCTGGCACTCAGGGGAGCTCGTTACAATTTCTGCCCCACATACACAAATCTTGGTGGTCTTGGGCATGTCACTCATTTCTCCAGAAAGGCACTCAGTGTTTGACTGGCGTGTCTCAGGGGGCTGCTGGTAACAACAGGAGCCTTATACCCAACTGCAGCAGGAGCAGCAGGAGTTACTGTTTCTTGCTAGAAATGATGAGTTTGGGATTCTTTTCCTTTTTTCTTTTTTTTTTTTTCTTTTTAAGTTAATACAGATTTTGGAGGTCAAGGTGCAAGAAGGAAGGCAGGTGAGTTTTAAAACACAGTTGTTGGGCACAAGTCCCATTTTAGCAGGACGGTGTGAATGGATACGAGGTGCCCTTTGGTCTGTCAGAGCCAGGAACACTACGGTGGCATCATCTCCTCTTCTCTGCTGCCTCTGCTGGGCCTCCGCTGTGCCAAGAGCATGAGAGGGGCAATGCCAGAGATGCCTGCTACTGAGGTGCAATTCTTCCTCTATCTCCCAAAGAAAGCTGAGGGGGTTCGTGGCTCTGAGTTTCGCAGCTCATTGTCCATCCACTGCATTTTCTTCTTCAGAAATACTGAGCCTAAAAATCGTACTAATAAAAGACTGTAAGGTACATTAAAAAAAACAAACAACAACAAAAATTGAACCGGAAAAGAAGGGCTATAAGCACACAGGGTGAGCACGTCGCCGTCAGTGACAACCTTTAATACCTGTTTGCCTTCACGGAGGAGCTGGAAGGCAGCGTGTTGTTAACAAGAATCAGGCCCCAAATCTTTCCCATTAAGCAAAGCAAAATATTTTTGTAAACACCAGGGGAAGGTTTCCCAGTGAAATACACACAGATGTTTTCTTTTTAAATGTAAATCAGTGCGGGAATGGACAGTTTAATTAAAAGCAAAATTATTAGGTAAGTGCTGAGGGAATCTACTTTATTTGCTGGGTACACTCACATATTTTTACTGGTGAGTCAATTGCAATTTTTAATTTCTTTCCTCCTAATACGATCAGCTCCAAGACTAGCCACTGTGATGTGGAATATTTGGGGGAGGATTTTTCCATGGATCGCAGGATCTGCTCCGTGTGCAAGTTGCGGGCACTCAGGCAGAATGCTGTGGTACACCCATTCCCAGCCTTACGTCTCTGCTAATCGTTAGCAAACACTTGGTAAAGGCTGCTTCTGTGGCATCGCCTGGAGAAAATCCTATCCCTTGTGTCTGGGATCTTGGGTCGCTGCTAGCGACTGAAACACTTGGGCTTGCTGCCGGCTGGGATGCTAAGGGAAAGGGGTGATAGTATTAACTGACTTTACACCCTGAGGCTGCTCTGTCTTTAGACTCAGCTGCCTTCAGTACCACCCGTCCCTCCTCACGCGACCCTTTTCACAGGCAGATGTTTTGCAGAAGACAGCCCTGCCCCTACCCTCCAGACTGCATCTCCCTCTTCATCATAATAAACGATGCAGACTGGCTCCTAAGCACCTCAGAAAACAGCGTACTGGACTGGGACTGTAACTACTTGTTTTTTAATGTTCTGAGTAAAGGCCCTTATCTTTGAACGCATATGGAAAATACGCTGCATACTCGAGTGGGGTTGGAGACCAATGGCCCTGTCACAGCTAAAGTTCAAAATAAGACCACAAAAACCCACAGCAAAATTATCCCCTGCACCACCGAGTGGGACTCTATAAGAACGCAGATATTTTTACTCAGTCTGAACATCAGTGGCATCCTCAGTGCAGCTCATGTGATGCAAATGCCTCTTTCAGGGGATAATAATTGGATTTATGGTGCAGATATACAGCAGGATGAGACAATTCCCACTATGAAACCAGATGATGCTGCTATAACCTCAGTGGCTTCAATAGATGTACCCCGTTATAGACAGGAGTGTGGCAATGAGAAACAGGACAGATGTTGGTAAAACGCTTTAGGTACCACGGATGGAAGAAAGGTGTGATGAAAGCGCACAGTCTGATTAGGGCCCCAGGGAAGGCAGAGATCTGGGTCACCTCAGCCATGCCTACCACCACATCTGATCGCATTTCTGAACCTTGCTTCCCCATCAGGAGTATTGCTGAGATAAATGCCGTGAAAATGATGTGGCCTCTCCGTTTGAGGGGTTAAACACAATTTCCCATCATCCAGCTTTTGCAGTTGGCTCAGGTATTGTTGTCAGGGTCTTGGATCCTTTTCTTCTTATTATTGAAAAAGAAACTTTGAAATATGTAAAAAAAAAAGTGCTTATCAGATAATGAAATTCTAGCTGTGGTCAAGTCTTTCAAACAACCAGGGCCATGAATTAATTGGAAGTAATTATAGTCTTTTCTGAAGTATAATTTTTAGGGTATTTTTTCCCCTGACATTTGCAGTGTGGAAATTAAAAATAAAACGATGTCAGAATCACGAGATTTCAATCTGTCTTCAAACAATAATGTGGGCTAGTGTCAGAGGTTTGTCCTTGGCTGGAAGGAGGAAAAATTCACCGGAGAAAATCCTCCTGGTGAAAATCGCCAACAGCACCTAGTCGTGCATTTTCTGTGCTCACAAATTCCTGGGAGACTCCTGCTTCCCAGAGCTTGCTAGAAACCCTCCTACCTCTGCTGCAGTGGGAAAGGGCACATCAGTACCTTGCTCCTGAGAGCACCGCATTTGCGATGCAGGCTTTGTTAATTATTCCACCGGTAAGGCTGTATTAAGAGACATGCTTAGAGCAAGGAAAAAAAAAATCCATTCTACACAACAAAGATGAAAAGCAGTCCTTATAGCCTGCTGAAAATAACCCAGAGTGTAACAAAGTTATTTCTAGATTTCTTTCCCCCCAATATTTTTCCAATTTTAAAAGAAGAAATTTTTCAAATGACCCTCTTCTAAATTTTGCCCTGATTTCACATCGCAATTCCTCAGCTTACTTTGATGAAACCACCTAAACTCCAGCTCACACACTCCCTCTTACCTAAAGTGCCATTCCCAAGGGAGGGACAGTCTCTGCCAGCATAAACTCAACCTTTTTGGCGGCCAGTGGCATTAGCAGGGCCACACAGGCAGAGCCTCAGCTGCTACCAGCCAGCACAGCTCTACCGGTACCAGCGATGCTGTTATGCCCGCAACAGATACGCATCTCCAAATGCAGCCACTTGGAAGGACAATTTGGCCCAGCCTTTTAAATCAGCTGCTCCAGACTCCAAATAATTTCTTTAGGGATGCGTACGCGCATGCAAGGAATCATCTTGCACTCTGAACCCTGTGCTTCTGGATCTGAAATTTTCGATTTAACACCCGTTTTAAATCCATTCCTGAACACCAGTCAAAAGGAAAGAAGGAAATTATTTCAGATGAAAGGGCCAACACATATAAAAAAAAGTCACATATGGGCAGGCTGTGATTATAGCGCTGTATAAAGTCCCTGTAGAGGATTGTGTGAGGGATGCTCTGTTCTGCGAAGTGTGTTGTATTTTTGATGAGGCATTAGGTGAGGTCCCCTATCATTATAGACTCTACGGAGTTATTCACCAGCTGAGTTACAAGCCAGATTCCCACTGGGCAACACCTGCCTGGCCCATGCACGTACCCCACCTCGCCACTCAGCTTTATTTATGCCATTCTCCACACTCCATTTCAAAAAGACCCATTGCGTGGCCTCACCAGTTCAGAGCAGCTATGTTTGATCTCGGACATGGCTTCAGCAGCAAGGGAAGGGACTTCCCTCTGCGCTTCAGCCTCTGAAACAACCATTTCAAAGGTATCAGGAGCATAATGTTAATTATTTTATTATAATGGAAGTTATGATAAGGGAAAAAAATGTATGCAGACTGAGGTAAAATTTTGGTTAGGTCTTACAAGACAAAATCAGTGACTTCAAAGTAATAAAACTTTCTGTGGTGCTTTGCCAAAGCTGATCTTCCATACTTGAGGGCTACATACAGATGTGCTGGCAGGAACCTCGTGGCTTCCAACCCATGTGCTACGAAGAGCCTCATGGGATTTTCTGGAAAGCAACTGCTTTTCCTAAGTTAAACATTTTTATCCCCCCTCCCCAAATGGGCAGAAGACTAGCAGTGTTTCAAAGACAAGCATGCGTGTTTACTTCCATGACTTTCATGACATCAACAGAAAATACTTGAAACTGCAGGCAACGTTTCCAAGAAAGCAGAGATGGAGATTTTATTTGCTTAGATTAATTTCCCAGTACCTTCCATCTGTCCTTTTCCTGTCTTCTCAGGGCTCTCTCACTCAGCCGGGAGCCTGGAGATCTGAGTCCATGACCCGACCACCAATCTGCTGAGGGACTTTGTGCATTTAGGTACTGTGGGCCAAGGAGCACATTTGGTACACACAGTGCCTGCCACGACACACCCCTGAGCTTGGCGGGAGCCTCTTGGCCAGTCATGGGAAACCCTTGTAAATATTTACATTTACTTGTCTATTTGATGGAGGTCATCTCCTTTTCATCTCTGTAAAACCCAAACCTGGCCATGATGTCCATCACTGTTAATGCTGTACTAATATTATTAGCTAAGCTATTGGTGAGGGGTTCACACAAGAGTGTTGTGCCTTGCTGGTTAGGCACAGCCCATGACTATGGCTTTAAAAATTGTGCTGATGAGGTCTTGTCTTGAGACCCTGCCACCCACCCACTTCCATGCTGAGAGAGCCAAATAAATATTTACTACTTCTCATAATAACACCCAGCCACACTCATCCTTACCACTGCAGAGTAGTTCATCTAATTGAAATAAGAATATAAGTAAACTGTTTGTCGAGGCAGTTTATTAGGAAAAGCATTGCTGTGTCAGGAGCTCCCTCACTGTGAGAGATGCTGTGTTGTCTCTCTTAATATTTAATGCCATTTTAATAATATTTCCCAGTTAGGGGCGCGGGCTGATGCTACAGACTAAAGGCCAAGCCTGCCAAAGTGGGAGGAAGGAAAGCCGAGGGACTGAGGTCTGCTCAACGCCATTGACTTACCCACTTGGAGGCTGGGCAAAGAGCAATTCTGCTCTTCTTCCAAGGGACTCAGCCATTCCTGGGTCCTCCTCTCAGCAACTTTATCTCAGATTTGTGGATATTGCCTTTCCTCACTCAGAGGGCACTTCAAAAGTTTGGGACCCACATCTTGAGGTGGTGGAGATGAGATACCCACGCTTTTCCTTTAGCAAACCCATTTCTCATTGCGATGCTGCTCCTGTTGGGCTCATTAATCAGATAAACCATAAACTACTGAATTTCTCTCAGGCTTGTGATTGCAGCAGCAGCTACGGTGCTCTTACCTGTCTTTGGAAACTCTTGTTTTGGAAACCTCCAAACCTCCGGGTTAAAGTCAGAGGTGGTTTTGCTCAAGGAGTGGGGAGCAGCAGCTTAAGTATCAAAGGTCCCTGCTCGTAAAGCGTCCACCGACGCTGCCTCCACATCGCCCTCCAGCCCTCACAGACCTGCCTTGGTCACAAAGCTGCCGCTCAGGCGGTGCCCCGGTCCCCGTGCCATCCCCCGGGACTTCTCCTGGCAGCCATGCCCAGCTTGGGCTCTTCCTTGTTGTGAAAGATTCCTGACTGAAGGACCGGGAAGTCAGAACCTTTTGAAGCTGCTGCATAATAAGCTGTATTTTTTTTTTCCCCCCAAACATCACTAGACAGTTCAATAATAATTACGTGAACTTTATAATCAGCCAAACCAGTGTAGGCATCCACCTGGCCCACACGTAGCATTTGTGAGTAATTTTACATAAAGGGCAGGTACTTTTGAACTTAGTGCACAGGACTTGTGCACAAACAGCTATAGGAGGAGGGCCCAATTATAAATAAACCATCCTTAGTTGTCACTTGGCTGTCTCTGACTTCCCACGCATTCAAATGGCGAGACTGATTCATTTAATCTTACTGTAAAGCAGCAAGCCACAGAGGCAGTTTCCTGACAGTTGCTTAAAAAAGTGTAGCTGAGCTCTCTCAAATTGTCTTCCCTTGTATTATATTTAGACATTGTGATTCGGGTATCCTGCCACGATGGGCTTTTACTTTAAGGCGGGAGTTCAAGCCGCTCTCTGAAAGCAAAGAGAGTCACCCCAAGGAAGCGGAGGGGCGCCAGTGCTGGGGTTTGGTATTTAGGCACAGAGCTCCTCAGCACCGCTTGCGCTGGTTCCCCCGGCGCAGCCAGCCTTATGAAAGCCCAGTTTTCAAATAAGTGCAGCATTATTTACCATAATGAGACTACTGGGAAGGGTGGGGGCAGCGAAAGACTTAGCGTTTTTAGCAGCATCGGCTGAGCAATTCTTACCGTCTTCCCTTCTCCCCTCCCTCCCTCTTCCCCCCTCAAACCTGGCTTTTCTTGGCAAAGGCTTGGATGCAAAATCTGGACACTCCTGTCATATAAACGGTGCTTGTATATGTTTGTGTTGCTGCAAAGCTGATTATAATGACTACACTTCATGCATTTTACTCTAATTAAGCCAGTGGAGGTTTCAACACAGATACAAACTCGATCTGCAGCTCTGCCCTTGACAATTACATACCGAAGAGAATACCTGAAAGCTCTTGTTTTGCTAAATATGCTATGTAATATTTTGTAATGCGCAGGTAAATACAGTCAGCGAACGCAAAGTCTTCTGCATTTCTATATTATTATGGAGGAGGTTATTAGATTTACACTGAAGGACGTTTCCTCATTACGTGACTTGCTTTGCCAGAGCACTTGTCAGGTACTGAACTGCAGGTTCCAGTCCTGTTGGCCACCAGCCGTGATGAGAAGACCCCCAAACTCCAGCAGACTCTCAGCCACTGGTCTGGCTGCAGGAGCTCTACAGCAGGTAGCAAAGGTGACAAAAGGCTGGGAGGCAGGACAAGGTGAAAGACCCTCTGGGCTCTAAGGTACATGGGGAGATGGGGAGGGCGCTGTGTAGAGGGGGAACGGCAGGGAGCAGATGCTGTACCTCCAATGCCTTTTGTTAACCTGGAATAAATATTGCTGTGGAATTTAATGCACTGAATTGAAAGGTGAGTTTCTCCCATGTGCCAAATGCTGTTTCTTTTTAGGTTGGTGTAGGATGTCTGTCTTTCTCCTCTAGCTGATCCACAGAGATCTGTAAATTTGTTATTGCTTCCAGATACCCTCATAGAAACTTGTGCTTTTAGTTTAGTATGTAGAAAACATGAGGTCCCACATCTAGATCTTCACGTTCGTCCAAATGTGATTGGATTACCATTCTTTTTAAGATCATCTGTATTCCTTTTCTTTCAGATAAAAATATCATGCTAGAAGCTTCCACCATCCCCGTGTCTCTAGAGACAGTCTTGGAGACTTGAAGGTGACTTTTCTGTGAAATGGTCTCAATATAATTCCAAAAAAACTTCATAATTTGGAGCCTGCTCCTCAACCTCCAGCAGAGATCAAAGAGATCCCAGAAAAAAATTAAGCACCGTGCATTCCTAGGAGCTCAGCCCTTAGCTGTAATGAATCAATCAACTACCCTTTTATCAGCCAGATATAAATTGACTTGGGGCACTCTGGAGCCTCAGGCTAGTATAAGGCTGCTAGTTTAGGCTTTATTTCCATTAAAAAGTTTGACTCCAGAGGAGGACCTTTGTTTTCAAATGGTGGGTTTTTTCCATCTTCTTGTTATTTTCACCTTCAAGCTGGCTTGGCCAGTTGGGTATGAAAAGCTTGTTCTTGCTTCCTAGCGGCAAGATTATCTCTTGATGGTATTTATGGGGTGCTAATTACTATCTGTCATTGGTATTTATGAGGTTCCAATTGCTACAGTACCTAGGCGCCAGGTACAATATTGAGATAAGCATAAATGTTATTGAATGTGGACTCTGCTCTTCCCATCCTTCCACTTGGGCCCTTTGACTTGAATACTTTTCTTTCTCCTCTCCCTCCTGCTCCTTTTCATATTTGTGAGGCACCTGAGAAAAAGTGAGTTTTGTGCTCCGCTACGAAACAACCCCAGGTTGTGAGCTCACCTAGGGGGTACCGGGTGCCCATGGCTCCATCTTGGAGCATATCATGCACTGGCCCTCACGCTGGCAGGCAACCCAAGGCACCGGCGCTGTGACCAGCGGCACCAGGAGCACAGCCCGCAGCAGCCTGGGTCTGCTTTGCCTGTAGCCTGCGTGTCAGCTGCTGCTGAATTGTTTTCCCTGGGATGTGTTCCAAAACCCAGCAAACCGCGGCAACTGGGAGAGCTGAAATCAAACCAGGTGATGCTTCCCAGGCTGCGGACAGTCACAGAAGGTGTCCCGGTCAGAGAGCATGGCAGGCTTTGAACTCTTTGGACCAGGAGCTACCTAGAAGCGAGCAGAGAGCCGCTGGAGCCTGGCTGGCATTAATGTGAAGAATTTCTTCTGGCTATTGGTACTAAAGAGACAGTTTGCTGCTCAGACAAACGAGAGCTTTTGACCAGCTTGACCACCAGCTGTGGCCAAAGACTGAGTCTCAGCCTGATTCTGAGAAAAAACACATGCCTGGGACTCCCTTTCTACCACTACAGAGAAATTAAAATGATCCCACAAGAAAGTGGAGATGAGATTAAAAAAAAATGCAGGTCACAGTAGCAGCTAGTTCCTAAGTGGGACAGGCATAAACTTCTTTAATGTGGGTTTAGAAGGGGACATATGTTGTTTCTATTATTACTTGATTATGGGAGAGTAGAGGGAAATTTGCTCGCAACCGCAAGAAAGAAGTGTTTGAAACATATTTTTAAAACATCTGAAATTAAAAACAAACAAAAAATTAGGACGGAAATTGAAATGAAGTATCTGTGAAGATTTTTCTCCCTGCTTTTTGATCAGCTCTGATGGTTCTAATTGATGTCCAAGAATACGGCTGGAAATCACTTCGAAATGTAGAAGAAAGGATTGCACCCTTGGTGAGCCCTGCCTGTGGGACAGCAACCCTGGGACATGCTGGAAATGCATAAATAAGGAAGGTGCCACGAACCAAGATTTATCTCCTGCTTACCCTTACAGCTTTTTCCTCACCCTCAAATTTTCTGGAATGAAAAGCTGTAAGGATCAGTAATTACGCTAAGGCTTTTCCTTTATGTATCACTGCTCACTCAAGACTTTCAGCCCATTACACAAATAGCAGTGACGTGCTTGGCAGGAGCCCTTTGAAGCAGGTAGTGCCGTTGCTGCCAGCTTGGTTTCCCCAGCAGAAGAGCGGCGGCAGCGGGCGGCGAAGGGATGGAGCTCGTGATGCCCTCACCTTCCTCACCCTCACGAGTTGCTCATGCCTCTCCTGCTTTGCTCCTGCGCGAGTTTCTGGCCTCGAAACCCATCTGAGGGCAGGCTCTGTTGGGATGAACGTGCATCGCCAGATGCTGTGGTGCACGGGGAGGACAGCAAGTGGGTACCCAGCACCCAGGGCCAAGCGAGCGGGTGATGCTGCCCCGTGATAGCTGAGGGCTGCTGCGTGACGCCAGTAGGTTTGCAGAGAAGAAGGAGGGCTGGAGTCAGGTTACACTGACTCCAAAGGACCAGGCAGCGGTTTCCCAGGGAAAATTCATGCCCGCGTAAATAAAGAGGGAAATAATTATAAATGACTAGTTAACGGAGCAGAAGTAAAAACGGAAAGCAGAAGCAGGACTGAAAGACAGAAGGAAAAGAAAAGCGCCTGGGATTTTGTTGTAGATGCAGAAGTTTGCATTTTGCGTCTAAAGAAATAGGGGAAGAAATTTAAATACATGTATAGGAAAAAACAAAAAAAATGGGAAATGTGAAAAGAACCACGAGTTTTTGTGAGGAAGCCACTGAAGAGACAGAGTTATAAATGCACAAATCCAAATATCAACCTTTGTTCCTTCAACAGTAAAAAAAAATAATAATTCATTTAGTACATAGTGAGAGTAAGCTTTTGGGAAAGCACCTGAGGACAGTGCTGAGAATTACTTACCCTGTTACTTTTGCTCCAGCCATTGGGCAGTGTAAGTGAGGTAGTTATTAGAAGTGTTATTTATTCCAAGAAATGTTGCATTCCTTTCTTCTCACCACGACCTTGATTATAGTCAGGTGTATTTATTGAAATGCGCTCAAATCTCTGAGCTGCACTACCACCAGCATCCCAGCACCGCTGGCTCAGCCAGCAGGATAAAAGACCCCTGCCCAGTGAGATACCCTCCTTCCCCACAGAATCATAGAAAAGTTTGGGTTGGAGGGACCTTTAAAGGTCACCTAGTCGACCCCCCTGCAATGAGCAGGGACATCTTCAACTAGATCAGGTCGCTCAGAGCCCCGTCCAACCTGACCTTGAATGTTTCCAGGGATGGGGCATCTACCACCTCTCTGGGCAACATGTGCCAGTGTTTCATCACCCTTGTTGTAAAAATTTATTCTGTATATCTAGTCTGAATTTACCCTCCTTAGTTTAAAACCATTATCCCTTGTCCTATTGCAACAGGCCTTGCTAAAAAGTTTGTCCCCATTTTTCACATTGCCATCTCTTCATTCTTCTTATTAAGGAAAAACCAGAAAAAAAGGATAGGCACATCCCAAAAGCCAATAGCTGCCAATGACAAATCTCCCTTTGACTCAGATACAGAAGATAGTGCCTAGTCCCTTCCTAGAGGGACATCCTACTCCGTTAAATAGCAAAGCTGGTGGCAAGGGAAACTGGGGCAAGGAGGTTAGTAGAAAATGGCTTGTCAGGGAAGCAGAATCTCACTTACAGAGCTCCTGAACTGAGAATCCAGCATTTAACTTTCTTCCAAAAGGCTAGATAGAAAACGATTCTAAATATGCTTTCTTTGCTCAACATCACAAGGTACCTTCTGTACTCTGCTCTCTCATGTTTCTGGATGAAAGAAAATTCAGCAGGCAATTTATCACCAAATTAAAGTCACTGCTATCAAAATCATTCTGGATCCAAAAGAGCCGAATAAATTTGATCTTACATGTAGAAACGTATTTTGAGCACTGATAAAGAGCCTAGACCAGCTGCTTCTCGCTTAGCTCTTATGTAGGCAACACCTGCCTGGATTTCAGTCACGGACCAGCTGAGTGAGGGCTGGCCAGGGGAACTGCAGTTGAGCCAAGCTGGAGATGGAGGGGCTGGTGCTTGGAAATCACACTATGATCCTCAGCCTGGGATGCTCCGGAGCCACTGGAGACATGCTGGGCACATGCTGCCTTTTTTCCAGCCCGGTTAGGAGGTAACGGGAGTGACATTGTAGGGAGAAGATTCAGGCAATGTCATTTCAAAAAAAAAAAAAAAGAAATAAAACAAAAATTCCCATCTATGATTTTGTGGCTCTGAGCACGCTGGATGGTGGGGCTGGAAGTAGGGGAACACAGGCAAAACCAGACTTTATTAGTTTAATAAACTAGAATGACTAGCATATTTTGACACTCCATCACAGTAACTAGCCTCTAGTGAGACAGGGTCTTCGGCCAGTGCTATTTCTGGGGAGGATTTGCTTGTCCTTACGCTTGCCCTGCCTACCGGGCACGTGGGGGCTGTGCTGGTTAACCCTCCTTCCCCTCGCTTATATTCCCCGTTCCCACACAACCCACAGGCAGTACTGTACAGCATTACTCCCCTCCCCCGAACTTTCCCTCTTTCAATTGGTGTCACCACAATGGAATAGATTATTACTGACACTGATCCCAATTTAATCCTTTCAATAATCTGATTTTTCCAAGCCTATTTATATCCTTGAAATGACAGTGTGGTTTAAAGTGATACAAATACCTGAGCCTAAGCGCTGGTACTATCCACACTAGCCTACTCCAGTTTTGACCCTCCAGAATAAAGTGTAACCCCAAAGATTATGTGAATAAATCCCTTCCAAAGCGTTGTTAGTGCCAGACTGGTCCTCGGGCGCTCTTTTTGATGAGCGATATTTTCACGTTACAGGTTTACTCTGCATTATACTGGTAGCAAGCTGAGGTCCCAAAATAAGTTTTAAAGCTCATGTAAATGTAAAATTTCTTTTCCCTTTGTGGATTTTTAATAACCTTCTGGTGTCTGGAAATGATCAAGAAGTAAAGCTTTCACAGCAATGTAAGAAGTATAAACCCATTCTAGTTTGTTATTTCATCCAGCAACTTGAGAACTTTTTTCATTTTCCTGGGCTTTAAGGTGATCAGCCAATGTTTTCTCCCATCCCCAATCTCCTTAAGAAGCTTATTAATGTTTTACATTCAAAATAAAGACAAACCAATCCGAAAACAAAGCCATCCTTAGGGCTGCATATTCTAAATGTGCTTGCTGGACTATTTCCACTATTTGTAACCAATTCATTTTAATATTGCTCCCGCTTCTTGCTAGATCTGCAGAACTTCAGTTCACACATAGCCAAGGAGTAGTTCAACCAGCAGTCAGCAGGTTTTTGTTCTCCCCCCCTCCCTTTTATAATTCAATACACTGACTTATTTATATAACTGAATCCTTTTGTTTCTCCAAAAGGGACTTGGATATTTAACTGAACGACGACACCCGTGGTAGGTGATGGTCTGTTTTTTCCAAAGCAAAGACCTCAGTTTTCAGCAGAATTTACATTCCAGTAATAAATATTTAAAGGAATTATAATGGAACTGAAGCAAAGAATGTCCCTCTGAAACACGCGCGCACACACACAAGCGTACACACACAGAGAGTCCATTAGTCTGGGGTGGCTTCGATGCAGATGGTGCCTCTGTTCAAACTCTGAAATATTTGACTTTTTCAATGAAAAACCTTGGCCACTTTGGATTTTTAATACCCCGTAAAAATCTTATAAAATGCTCTTCCTGATTGTCTATGTAGCAGATCACTCAGACATCTATGTCAAAGGCATTTTCTGCAGCAGGATCTCTTTCTGCCCCTAAAATAGTGTAAGACAGAACACAAATTGTGCTGATTTCTTGCTGTCTTTTCTCAGGCATGAGCTTTAGTTTTTTTGATCATCTCTATTTTTTCTATAACAGGCTAAAATAAATGACACCAGTATGGCAGTTTCAGAACATACTGGGGCTACAAAACTACCGTTTGGTTTCAAATGTGTAGACTATTATTAAGCAAATGAGATATTGATGTACTTTTCCATTTACAAAGGTTATACTTGCCCCTGTGGGCATAAGACCAGGTGATGTCTTAATTAATGATGGTGAAGATCATATGCATGACATAAACAAAAGAGCTGCTTTTTAAAAATAAGAAAAAAAAGGAAATATTCCCACTCCCTTGAGGAATAAGAATGAACGGATTCCAAAAAGCAGAATAATAAAAACCAAAAGGGAAAACAGGGAAGAATGCGACGTAAATATTGGAGTTACCTGCAAATGTCTCCCTCCGCAAACAAGACAGTATTTATTCTGTACAGTACGTTGTATCCTGCACAGCACTTCACATTACTCACAGGATAACCTGTCCCACTTCACATTAGCATCGAACCATGCCCACATTAGCAGCACTGCGTCTGTATTATCTGCTGCCTGAGTATAGTGCCCACCGAGTGCTGCCCGCTGAGGAGGAATCACAGCCTGCTGCCCCTTCTCGTGCCGCGGACCTCCTTATTTCACGAGCAGCTCCGCCACGAGGAGGCTGATACCTGTGGAGGAGTTGCCTTGGCAGTACTGACCCGCTGAGACAACAGAGCCTGCTGGGGTCTGACATGTCCTTCTTCAGATTGGCAGGTGAAAATGCAGGGGTCGGTGCTCACCTTCACCCGCTGCGTTATCCGCATCCCCAGTGATTGTGTGGTGGGAACAGCACTGATACGTGCTTATCAAGGGAAGGGTATTATCGCTGCCTTGCAAAGCTTGAAACTCATGGGATGGGTGGGAGCTGCAGAAGGACCCGTGTCTCACAGTCTCACCAAAAAAGCACGTGAAAGGGATGAAGAAATGGGTGTTGGGGGAAATCAGTCTTGGAGAGGGGCCCTAAGGCAAGAGGATGGGAGGGAGAAAGCTACATGTTATTTTTCTATTCATTCCTGTGTCTGGGGCTAAGCTGGAAAAAGAGTACTTCATCTCCATTTTCACCCCTATCTCTGATTTTTTACCTTGGAAATCTGGTCATTCTTAGCTCAGTGGGTTTAATTTGCTGTCTGACATGAACATACCCATCTTTCCTGTTGACCCTGGCTTAAACTCAGCAGAAACAGAAATAAGAGTGGAAAATAACCTAGCTGGCCGCTACAGACCATAACACTGAAACAGTTTAGCAGAAATGGAAGGTGAGCACAGGTATGTGGGAGGTCTCCAGCTACTCAAGACAGTCCACAGCCCAACAGCAAGAGGGTGTGTGTCTGTCCGTGGACACGTGAGCATGGACACGCGTGTACCAGCAGAGAAGCAGGGATAACTGCTTCCATACTCGTCAGCCCTCCTTGCTGTGTTCAGCGTTCTGCAGGCACCAGTGCAAGGAGGCAGCCCTGGGAAAGGTTTACTTTCATCTCTAGAAAGCTTTGGGATGGATACTCCGGCCAAAGAAGGGAAGGAGAAAGACCTCCTGCAAGAAAGGTGAGACTCTTCTAGGGCAGGGGCAGGGCAGGAGAAGCTCCTCCTGGGAGAGGGGCAGGCGTGGATGGAGGCAGGAGGGCCTCCTGCTCCTGCTGCTGGCTCTTCCCATGCCAGCCCTGCTCCATCTGCTGGCAAGAACAATACAGAGCCTCCAATGTTTGCCTCACTGGGATCCATCTCCTCCTGTGGCTTCCCCAGCCCGGATTCTCTCCATGGCCTCATTTCATCTGCCACAAGGGCCACGGGTGGGAAGAGCAGAGCCTTCCCCAGGAACAGAAGGGAGAACAACCCTTTCTCTTGGGTCACAGGGTGACGAACTGCCCTCCCGCGAGCTTCCCTCTACTTTTGCTTCCAACATGTCATCAAGGTTACAAGGGAGCAAATTAAGCATTGTGCGTGCTGTGTATTCGCCATCTGATCTACTGGTCGGGAACCTGATTTCACTGCTCACTTGTGGAGCAGTGGAAATGCCCCACAAATCCCCCGAGGCTGCGTGGCAGAGTTGGGATGCTGCTGGGGATGGGGTGAGACGGCAGCATCAGCTCCTGTCTCAGCAAGTGCCCGGGAAAGCAGGGGGCAGCTGTGAAAGGTACTCAGGGGAAAGAGGAGCACTTCGTCTCTCTGGTTTGCTGCTCAGCACTTTGCAAGGTTATCGTTTTGGCTCTACCCTCATTTTTCCTGTGCCTACAAAGTGTTTAAGAGAACGTGAGGAGGGAAGCTCTGGTCATTTCAAAATACGGAAGTAACACGGAAAGCTTTTGCCATGTACGAGGCTGAATGGCATTGCAAACTTGATTCACTCTTCTCTGTGCAAGGAGACACAGGATGGTTTAAGAAAGCTCCCCTGTGAAAGGCAGTGGGGTTTTTTGAGCTCTGGCACTGTTGGCATTAAATGGTTTCTCCTCTTGTCCTGCCTGCTGCTATTGGGAAATCATCTGCACCTGGATTTTGCTTCTTTTTTCCATATGGGAAACGAATCGCGTTTATCCTCCTGTGGTCCTTACAGATGGCATCTCTTTCAGCTCCGTGTTAGAGGCAGTCAGGTGAAGGGGGTGGGCTGAGGTTCCCCACGTCAGCCGTTCCCTCGGGGAGGGGAGAAGGGCAGCCGGTGTCAGACCAATGTTTACAGAAAGTTTAGTCTCCAGTGGATTTCCCTACTCCAACGAAACAATAGGAGGGTCTGGTACTATATTATCCACGCTTCCTCTTTATTCTGATTTTATCTGTGAATTCTTGCAAATAATAGATGACTGGGACCATTATTGTTCTGGGAAATAGGAAGATAAAACCATTAGACAGACCTTAGCAATTTCAATGGACTTATTCATGGTGTATTTGGTTATGCAAGTCTTTGCAGAATCAGGAACTAACAAAATACCTGTTGGAATAAGTAATAATCCCGTGTGTTCACAAAAGCTGTTCTCTTATGGCTCATTTTTAATAAGAGATAGCGCCTCAGTCAACCAAATGCTACAGAGTTCAGCACAGAAAAAGAAAACAAACATAGTTCCACTCTTAATTCCACGATCTTGGGAAGCAATCCATTCCAGATCTTCTATGTCTCTGCTTTAATACAGGCATTCTTGATGTAAATTGCATGCTGGTGATTAATAGATCTTCTATCAATTGAACTTGAACTGAAGTCAAAAGAACATACTCTTTCTTTTTGCCTTTTTTTTTTTTTTCTTTTCTAAACCTGCATTAAAAAAGATTATTCAGAAATCTTGGAATGAAAAGTGCTAGGTCAAAACTCACATTTTTCTAGCAAGTCTCTGAAAACTTACTTTTAAAAGTCACATACTGTAGAATCTCAATTATCCTGGAAGGCTTATCCGGGTTATGGCTGAAGTATGCTATTCATGTGCTGCCAGCTTGTTCTAGAAGTACAAGATGAGCTGTAGTGCCTCGCAAAGCAGCTAAACCCTTCCCTGGGCCCGACGGAGTCCAGAAGTAGTTTAATGGTTTGACTCGGGTGAAGAAGTCCTGCAGCCGCCCACCGGTCCCGTGCAGGACCGGGCTGTGTCTCAGTGCTACAAGCCATGAAGCAGCGTAGGTCCTCTGCAGCTCTGGCAGGACCCTGTGTCTGCCTCCGCATCACGTCCCAAGCTCTGGGACGGCTTCTTCAATTAGGAACATTGCAATAGGACTGCACAGAGCCAGCTGTGGTGTGGTGCTGCCTAGAAGCTAAGAAGTCTTCATGGGTACCACCTATCTGGGCACTAAAACCTCCTGCATCACTCGTGTATTCTTATCTTCTGTCACCTAGGACCTTTCCTTCTCCTCCCCTTCACCTCAGGTAAAGGGGTGCTGTTTGTACATCCATGGGCTGAACACCTACTGATCTTGGAAGAACTTCTCTGGCTTGTTGTACATTAACTTCGTTCACATTTTTGATGCATATGCAATTAATAAAATTTGGGAAAAACTTTAAAGCTTTGACCATACTCTGGACAGATTGTGAATTTTATGTTCTTCATGAAGTATCATTAAAACTCACTACCCGCTAAGACTAATTACTAGGAGGAGATTTTATTCTGAAAGGAGAGCTTTCTCTCCTCTGCACAGCCTTCCTCTCGGTGTTAGATAAGCGAATATTCACAGTCAGGCAAATAGGGCCACACTCCCAAAGGGGTTTTTTTGTGGGTCTCATGGCACTTAACGTTCCTACTGATCTCCCGAATTCACGATGGCAGCAAATGTGTGAGAAACTTCACCTCTAGTTTTCGAAAGAAATGCCTAGCTTTTGGGAAGAGATGCCTGCATAAGGGCTGAAACACAAGGTAAAAAACGGAACATGCAGTTCAGGCTCACCTTGCACAAGTCTGTCAATTCAGGTGAAGGCAGCTGGTGGACCGAAAGCGCGAATGGTGCAAACTAATTTGGAATACAGCAGTATTAGTGTGAAGTACATGTCCAGCACAGGGAAGGGGAGTTACGCAAGTGAAGCTGTTCTGCAGCAACTCCCAATATGGATAAGCCCTTAATTACTTCTAAAATCTCACCATTACTAAGCCATGATTATAATTTCTAGAGGCCTTGAGTTTCTGGAACAACTGGAGTATGAGATTCAATTGCATTCACTTCAGTGGAGGATACAGTTAAGTACGGGCACGTTTGTAGGCTTGAGGCCAGTCATTAACTAATTAGCGTACGGGAACGTTTATTTTTTTCCCATCTGATGTCGCAAAGTTATTTGGCAATACTTGTTTATGAGCCTTTTTTTTTGTTTTGGTTTTTTTTTTGTTTGTTTTTGCTTTTCCCCTGCTCCCTTCCCAGCAAACCAAACCCCCACCCGAATCAGACGGAGCGTAGCGAGCGCGCCAACTTCCCATTTGCCCCTAACTGTAGACACAAATATTTGCTGAGTTTTGCTTTTTTATACAGACAGACATAGAGAGAGAGAGAGGAGTGGTTTTTTTTTTCTTTAATTTTATTTTATTTTATTTTTACTTGGTTTCGGAGGGTCTGTTTCCTTCGCAGCCGAGCAACACCTCCCTTCCCAGCGAGGGCATGTCAGCGGGAGCGGCGGGGGGGGGGGG
>NW_009648953.1:1535521-1554221 GCF_000708025.1 Charadrius vociferus
CCCCACTCCTCCTCGCCCCCTGCTTTTGGCTGACAGGTTTTGCCATCTCACATCGTTGGGCGAGTCGTCGGGATTTTGGGTCGGCGTGGCGGAAACGCCCGCAGCGTTAGCACGTGGGACCGGCGAGCCGTGTCGGGATGTCGTTCTCCCTCACAGCTGCGGTGAGAAGTGGGGCTGTTGGCTCCTTTAGGCGGAGGTTAGCGGGAATAAATAATCATTCAATCTCAGAAGAAGGTTGGGGGAGGGAATCCCACTCCCTAAAGGGGCTGGAAATCTTTCTCTAGTGATAACAGGTCTTATAACGTCCTGTTTCTTGCTGAATTTAAGCTTGCTTTTTAAACTTGTTTTTTTTTTTTCTTTTAAGTTGACTTTCTAGGTCTTAGTAGAGAGAAATAGCCAAATACAAATTTTGCATAAGTGGCTGCGACAGCCTTTGCCAGCATACGTTTCCTTCTTCCAGTGTTTCTGCTGTTTGCCGGACTGGAGGCAACTGCACGGCTCAGGCTGTGCAGGTCACTACGGTGAAAATCCTTGGAAATGCTTCACTTTCATCCCGCTGCTTAATAAAACACAGCAGCGGTCAGGATAGCGTGGGGAGGAGAAACGGCTTTGGGTGCTTCGTGGGTCAGGTAAAAACGCTCCAGAGCATTTTGGCTGTGATCCTCTGACAAGTAGGTGCCTGGGAAACTATTCCAGCCTCGCTGTTCGTCCTGACACCCAAGTGTAAATTTGCCAGAGGGTTTTGGGAAACACTTTGCACGGGGATGCTCTGCAGGCCTTTCAGGGCTGAATGTACATCAGGTGGTGATCCCCATGGCATAGGGACTGGGTTCAATGTCACAGTTATACCCTGGTGGTCCTTTCCTACAAAGAGTTTGCTAATTACGCTGAAGACTGCAGGTTTGCTGCGTGCACTGCTTACGGCCAGTGACGCTGGTTCTCAGCTCTTGCTTCTGGGGTGGCACAGCAAGCAGTGGGCACACTGAAGAGTGCAGGGGCAGAGTAGAAGGTTTTAGCTAAGGCTACTGATGCCAGATCCTATTTAAATGAACAACAACAACAAAAAAAGTGGAAGCAAAGACGGGAGTTAGTCCTATTAAAGGTCTCACCCAGGAGAAGCTGGGAAAGACATTTCTCGGTTCCGCTGGGAATTGCATTGCCCTTTTAATGGTAATAAAGTAGCTTTGCCCTTAGTCTCCACCGAGGCTGCCAAATGCTGAACAGGTCTGGACAATGAGGCAATTCCCTTCCTGCTCGGAGACTTGTTGCCTCTGGGTCAACGTGGAGGTACGGCTTTTGGGCGTGTTGGGTTTACGCACCGCTGGCACCATGGCTGCTGCCCTATGGAAAGGCGGAAAGCAGAAAGCTAATGAGCAGGTGTCCTCCACAAACCAAACGCAGAAATGTTAAACTCAGTGCCCTCGAATGGTTACCCACAAGGAGGGAAAATACGTCTGAAATGAGGATGCTGTAGCTCATGTTAGAGGTGGTGGTAAGAAGCGCTAAACTTTCTGTGAACTAATCCATTACCTTAAAAAACCCCCGGCTGCTGTAATGGGGAGGGCTCGTGGGCTGCTTTTCACATGAAGTTTTTCATCCATCTCATAGACTTCTGGCATATCTGATGTTCTCCTTGTTCACAGTATTAGAAACACTGCTAGTATGCAGGTAATAATAGAAAATAATTTATGAGGGCAGTGGCACAGAATCTGTAAGCATTCCCTACATTCAAGAAACCTTCCCAAATGTGAGCAGCACTAGTATCAAAAACGGGAGACCATATCTGCATGCAGCCTCGCCGAGTCCTGGGTATTCCCCTGCACTCTGACAGCGCATATGCCGGCTTAACCCAGGTGATGAGAGCCACTGCAGGACTGGCAGCTCCATCTCCAGAGCAGCTGCATGGTTGGGGGTGCCACCACAAGCCTGGGGCAGGGCAGGTGCCCGAGAAGGAGGATGATGGTGGTGGGACCTCCTGTTGCACTGAGCCCCATGTGGGCACCAGCAGCAGCAGCAGGTGCCTCTCCCCGCTCGCTGCTGGAGGTGAGGGCTGTTCCAGCAAAATGCATGGACCTTCCTCCTCCACCTCGCCCCGTCTGCCAGTCAGGCTGCAATATCTAAACCAAGCATGGATTCTCCTGTTTACCCAACATCAGCGTACCTCCCAAAAAGCAATTGCATCGGTTTTGTTTTCCTTTCCTCATGCGTATCAGAAGTCAAACAGCATGATGTGGCTAATGGGATTATATTGACCCACCTCTGCCGTTGCTATTAATATCTGAAGAAATTCCCAAATGCCACAGCCCCAGTGACAGTACAGTTGCCTGCCTGTCTTTCTCTTGCCAAACAGACCGGGGTCTTTTTAAATTAGCAACTCCAGTAATTGCTAGTCCAACTTTTGCTCCTTGCTAGTGTTAAGAAGCTAGGAACCAGTTTATGTATAGAAGAGAATATATAGAGACTATATAGGGAATATCCATTTTTGTAGTGGATAGCAAGTTGATTTGCAATGTCATTTGAACAGTATCCAAACAGCCAATTCTCTTTCTTAAAAAAAAAAAAAAGGAGGCTGCAGGGGTTTTGGGGCGGGTTGTGTCTTTTTCTTGCTGACCGTAGAAACATAACCCACCGTTTTAAAAAAAGTGCATTCAGAACCCAACCGTGGTGCACAGGCTACTAAATTTCAATTGCTGTTTTTATGTCATTATTGCAATCGCAGTAACTCTGTAAAAGACAAGACAAAAGGTTGCTCTTTCCACTTTGAGCTCTTTCTATCCTCTACTTTTACAGCAAAGGTTATCCTGAGCAATGTGTACATCTGTCTGTTCTAAGTGTAGAAATACGTATTATTCATACCTTGTCAATGTATATGCTGGAAAACAGAAGCCGAATTTATAGCTATATTTCTTCTCTGCCGGGGCTTTTAGAGTTGAGTGTTTCAGTATTTCCATTATAAACCCCTATTTTCTGAGGTTTATAACAGCCTTGAAGAGTGTAGCGGTCTTGAACCGTAATAGGAAGCATGGAATGTTGCATTTACAATACAGCTGTAACTGCACATTAAGGAGTTGTAATCTTCTCAGTGTACCCACAATGCTCCAATAAGGTTAATTGGAGTTACATATACTAAGAGAAAAACAATATTTTACCCCTGGAGTTGGTGCTCTCCATCCAGAGAGCTGAGAGCATCACAGAGGGACAGAGTGCATCTACCTGCACCAAACTTTGAAAAAAAGCCATTCCTTGCTACACCACTAAAATACCCGTATGCATCTGCAAAGGCCCCTCTCAGCACCCGCTTCCCTCATTTGATGCCTCACTGCTTTACAGACTTGGCCAAGGGAAACCAAGGCAAATGTGACTGGAACAAACTCTTATTTTATCAAATGTATGGTGAGGCGTTTGTCCTGTGCGATGTCTCTGCTGTTTCTGCCCTCGGCTTCTGGTCTTGCACAAATATAAGTCCCATCTGAACCCCTTCTTCTCCATTTCCAGTCAGCTCACTCCACCTGGCATTTTGCATTCATGTGTCACTTTTTGCTTACAAATATAAGGTAAATGAATTGCAGTTCATCATAACATCCCACTGTCCCTGGGCTGTCTGAAGTAGTCCCAGCTCCTTTGCGATGCACCTGGGTAGTTGCTGGCTTCTCTAGTTAGCTTGAACATGGGTCGGGGCAATCCCAAGCACAAATACAGTCTGGGCGGAGAATGGATCGAGAGTAGCCCTGAGGAGAAGGACCTGGGGGTGTTGGTGGATGAGGAGCTCAACGCGAGATGGCAATGTGCGCTTGCAGCCCAGAAGGCCAACAGCATCCTGGGCTGCATCAAAAGAAGTGTGGCCAGCAGGTCGAGGGAGGGGATTCTGCCCCTCTCCTCCAGGTGAAACCCCACCTGGAGTTACTGCATCCAGCTCTGGGGTCCCCAACATAAGAAGGACATGGACCTGCTGGAGTGTGTCCAGATGAGTGCCACAAAGACGCCCAGAGTGCTGGAGCACCTCTCCTATGAAGACAGGCTGAGAGAGTTGGGGCTGTTCAGCCTGAAGAAGGGAAGGCTCTGGGGAGACCTTACAGCGGCCTTCCAGTAGTACCTAAAGGGGGCCTACAGGAAAGATGGGGAGGGACTCTTTATCAGAGAGTGTAGTGATAGGACAAGGGGTAACAGTTTTAAACTGAAAAAGGGAGATTTAGATTAGCTATCAGGAAGGAATTCTTTACTCTGAGGGTGGTGAGACACTGGAACAGGTTGCTCAGGTGTTCAAGGCCAGGTTGGATGGGTCTTTGAGTAGCCTGGTCTAGTGGGAGGCGTCCCTGTCCATGGCAAGGGAGGTTGGAAGTAGATGATCTTTAAGGTCCTTTCCAACCCAAACCATTCTTTGAACTGCCACAGACAGAGAAAGATCTCTTAAGGAGAAAGTGTCCTATGCATTGGGGTACCTGTCCGACAGGTCTGGCTCTCTAAGCTGCACCTGGTTTAAATTTGTGTTGATGGCTGTAGGACTCTGCCTGGGCCAGAGATCCCATCATGCCAGTTTGGTTGCTGTGTGAGTGTAACCATAAGAGCTGGGTGAGGGGGAAGTATCTGCAGGTAGTGGTGTTCTGAGTTAAAATGAATACTTTAAAATGGATGGTGAGGAAGAAGAGCTGAAGTTAAAAGTGGACAGTTGCCAGGGCTGCTGGCCATACTCATACTAGAGCTGATATATCATTGCAATTGCTCACTTGAGCTTGTTGGACTTAATTGGCTGAAGGTAAAGAAAGCAGCAGCATGTTCAGAGTAGAAAGAAGCTTCTAAGAATTGCTCAACTCCCCCCCCCCCCCCCCCGAGGCTCTTAGAGCTTGAAGACTTTGTTAGGCTCTGTGGTGAGTACAAAGCGATCCTCGCAGATTGTCACAGTGCCATAATTTTCCATGAACCTTAGCTCTGATCACCAGCCAGTAAAAAGATTAAGTATGATAAGTATGATGGCTAAAAGTTTTGTTCAAGGTATTTTTTTTAATTATTTTTTTTTTTTTGTATTTCAGTGAAACTGAGAAGGATATATATTTCCTTTTTGCACTAGCCCAGCTACAATCTAAGGTTGTGCTTATCTGCCCCTTGGTAGAGGCAGCAGAAGGTAGGAAGGAGGTAGGAGGCTGGACTCATTGTGAACCTTAGGCTCAGATCCCATCTACACTTCAGTCTGAGAGAGCAAGTTAACATGAGGGTCAGCAGGGTTGAAATCTTGTTGAGACCAAGTTCTTTTTGCTGTTTCAACTCATATGTCACATTATTTAGTCTTCCACTTAACCTCTCTTCCCATGGCTAACAGGTCAGCTTATTGGGTTCATGCCCTTTTGCAAGTATTGCTAACCTCAAGCATTCAGAAATCACAAATTTACTCTCAGATTCATGAGACTGCAAGAAAAACATGCCTTTTTTTTTTTTCAACTGAGCAATTAAAATAGTTTAATTAGTATTTGAGCCCTGATTCTTTGAGTTTTACAGCTTTGGAACATTGTTTTCCTTGCTTTGAGGGCTTGACTGTCTTTGCCCCCAGTAAAACCTGTATTTGTCACAATTGCACAAATGAAGAACTAGTGCTTTAGCAAAAACTTGAACTAAGCCAAGACGTGCAGTGAGAAGTTGAGATTTGGAAATGCTGGTTTTGTGATTGTGTAAGTTCTTTTTTTCACTTTCTCTTTTTTTTTTTTGCCCCCTCACCACTTATGCATGCCTGTGTTACAACATATCTGTTGAGAATGAGGGAGCTGAAAGGATTTCTGATTTGATGAATTAGTGTACAAGAGGTCAGCAGAAAGGACTGCAAAAAAAAGCGATGAATGGGAGAACACAAAAGACTGAACTGGAGTAAAGCCATTGGTGTGTTGCATGTGCTCTTCTGCAGCATGCAAGGGGCTGCAATTTTCATGCTAGTTATCTGTACTCCCTTTCATATGGGTAAGAAGGCCTTTGGGAATATTAGGCATGATCTACCAAGAGTTATTTGTCATGTGATGTATAAATTTAGGCAGTGAATATGCCCTGGATAGGGGCGTGAGTGAAGATACGGCTTTTCAATGTACTTGATATTGTCCCTGCATTTGCCCCATAGGGTGAAGGTGTTATATGTCTTCCTGCCACAGCTCTGTGTGTTCCAGTGCCCCATACATTTTGTGTTCTTACTGCCATCTGAAAATATCCAGCATGATTGTTCACACTGCAGTTATTGTCATTTTGAAATATTTATCCTGGGGAATATTTTCAAAGGCAAGAGAGGCAACGGGGCACCAACCTCCCCCTGCCTCTCTACAGGAGTCAGAGCAGCATCACCAAACCCTACACCTGGTGTTCTCCAGGAAAACTTCTCATGTCCTGTGAGAGGATGTTTCTGCAGCCTAAAAGAGAGGCTCTGTGGATGCCACTGAGGAATTGCTGAAGAACTGGGATTGGTCCTCAGTGATTACTTTGAACGGTCAGGTCGAGTCTCTTTGCAGTCATTTTGCGTTTCTACGTGTGAATGTAGACTAATAGCTTCTGCGCTTCTTGAAGTATGAAAACCATTACTGTGGCAATAGTATTAGTCTGACTTGCTTGATTATGACTTTTCTTTTGTTTTTGTACCAGTTTACTGCCTCTTCTTTGCTGAGACTAGGTGATGGTAGTGCCCGAGTTGTAATGCCTGTTCCGATTTTGGCATGTTTGTGTTGCCTAATACATTGCACATACTTTTGCCTTTTCTTTTTGCTATCTTATTCATCTCAGAGGGATAATTGCATCCAATCCCTCTGATTTTAGACAATTAGAGATAAAGCATAAAGGCAGAGCTGTTACTGCCCACAGTTCTCAGATGGGACCTGATTCTACCATTCTTGTCAGCCTGAAGGCCATAACCCCTGGGGATGTTCTCCTTTCACATCTGTGGGGCTTCTTCTGGAAGCATGTGCTATTTGAAAAAACAGTGGCGGGCCTCAGGTAGAAGAATGCTTCTTTACCTCATCTGAGGTTCAAGGTTTTTGCGATTTTTGGTGCCTCTTTTGTCATTCTGACAGGGTATTGATAAATGCATTGTATTACTCTTTCAAATACTCTGCTCCCATGTGTCTGTCATCATCTTTTTACCTGGTCCAGGCCTTAGTACTTCACCTGTGAGGTTCCTAAGGGCACCAATAGATCTTAATTGTCCTGATTGGCCTCACCTGAGACCCCCCACCTACACACTCTGCCCATGGGCCCAGGACCCTCACTGAAGATCGTGTCTGGGGCTTCAATTGCTGACCTGACTCCCTGCTGGCCTCTGGTCCTGTCTCACTCCTTGCTGTGCCCATGGACCCTATTACCTGCCTCCTACCTTCAGCCTGGTGGGTCTGCAGCCCTTGGTGAGAGCTGGTCTGCCTGGAGTTTCCCTCAGCTCCCACCCAATCCCCCGTCCTGGCCCTCGGAGCCCGTTTCCAGGGTACATGTGCAGGCTGCTGCTGATCTGTATCAGCAGTCTGGTGCTTTTGAAAGAGGTACCGAGCAGCACATTCAACCGGCTTTTGGCTTGTCCTTTTCACCAGCAGAACGCAGAGTAGATGTCTGTGGCTGTCCTCCTGCAACAGGATGGTCAGATCTGCCTCTTCTTGGCTGCTGTTCTTCATTTTGTCCTTTCTATTTGTTCTTTGATTCCCTTTCTCCCATTAGGGCAATTCAAAGGATGCAATGGCGAGGGTTTCTCCAGCTGGCAATCCAGGAGCTGGAGCACCGCTCTGTGCAATGCTGATGGCTGTGGCTGATTGCCTCCAAGGTGGCTGCCCCGCTTTTAAGGAGGCTGTGTGTAATCTTTCTCTAAAGAAGAGTCTTTGTATCTTCTTGAAAGTATTCCACGGTAAAATTATTGAACTGCAAACTGGAGAGGTAAGGTGGGGAGTGTAATAGCTAGAGATAGCACATTGAGCTCTCAAAAATATTTCCATTAATTGGGGGAAAGCAGTGTTCTGTATCTTCCTATTTGCAACCGCAGGAAAGGAATGGGCTTTATATGCTTTGGTGTCAATCCCATAAGCTAATGGATGAAAGAGAAGTTGATAAGCACAGTTTAGTTAATTAAGTTATAGAACAGGCTGCTTCTGTTATGTTTTTCATAATTCCTTTGACCTGTGGTCCTGCGCTGAAACACAGTTTGGAGAATTCAAGCCTTGAGTTTGCTATCTAGAGTAGCTTTTCAATCAAACAAAGAAGGTTATGTATTTTTCATGGTGTTTAAAAACTGAACTTCACAGAAGAAATTATAACTTACTGGTTCTTACCATGATGTTGGTACAAAGGCAAACATTTATACAGATCTCTGCAACTACAAGACTAGTCTAGGCAGGCTCCTTTGGCTTTTGCTGTCAATGTGGAGCTATTGATCCATGAACATAAATCCTTACTTATCTCCAGTCAAGTTTATAGGACAATGAAATTATAGGATTGCTTGAATCAATCAATGTTTCTAAAGCAAGCTATAGAAATATAAACAAGTTACCGATTATTTAATAAAGTCAATTTGCTTAGAAATGCTTGGCCATGGGCAGCAGATGTTACATTAATTTCTGCTTTCTCTGGAATTTCACTGGGGCTGCAAGATCTTAATGTCACTATTAGCAAAGGTAACTTTATTTTAGAAACTCATTCCAAGCTCTCACAGCAAGAGGAAGAAACTGTCATTCCTTTTGACCACAAAATCTGTGCTATTTCTAAGTGCAGTTCTTTGAAATAACTAGGATATCTCACAGCTTGTTGCTTTAGAGGGGACTTAGTACAGCGACACTACGTTTAGTTAGCATAATGAATTTTTTAGCCCCTGTGATATTGACTGAGTTTGAAGTACCATGACATTCAGATTAAATTTGTTAGTGCAGTACATGTTTGCATAATATTTTAGCTTTCTAAGAATTTTAAGCTGGGTGCCTGTTTTCTGAGAAATGTTTAAGTTAATATAACCAGGTTCTGACTTGGTGAAACAATTTAAGTACAAAAGTGTGACTTTCTGTTTCTCAGTAGCAAGTGTCATGAAAGCAGGTTCCTCAGTGTGGTTTCACAGTTACCATGTTTGCCTTTTGAGATCCAGTTCATTGGAGTTATTTTATTCAAGTTGGTTCAAGAATCTTCCGTGAGCCCATGGTGTCCTTTTGGTGCTCCTGTCCATTTTGAATGCAGAGCGGGATCTTTATAAATGGACTCCGATGCCTTGGTGGTCTGTCTGTTGAGTAGCTTGTCATAGTTTATCATGCAGGAGTACAAAATCATCTGATTAATCTGCTTGGTCAATCCTTGAACAGGGGTAGTAATAATGAAGTCATAGATGGCCACTGTAAATCCCTCTATTCCAATACATTAATATTCCCAGCACTTTGGCTATTAAGGTTGTTTACAATAGAACAATATAACTCTGAAATGTGCCTTAGATATTTTTGATTGGTCTACCTTAAAGAAGTTAAGAATTCATTTTGGCTTTAATATCATATATACTTACACAGTGTTGTACATGGGCTTTGTTAAAGCTTATACATAAACTAGTATCTGATTAATCTCATATTTGTTTGGTTGGGTTTTTTTTAAGCTGTTCTGTGGCATTTCATTTGCAGCATTTTGTGGCTAAGCTGTCCATAGAACAGAATTTCCTTGATCTGAAGACTATACTACAAATTTCTATAGAGAAGAACTGCTATAAAATTGAAACTTAACACCTTTCTAGATTTCCTTCATCTATCATAAAGCTGGTGTGGCTCAACCTTAATTAGATTATTATAGACCTAAAACATATGAGGCAGAATAGCATAGAGGAGTTGAATTTGGTCATTAGCAGGAGTTTGTGGTTAGTCTAGCTGGTTAGCCGTTAGCCTCTGAAATATGTGAGACTACATTTTCCATTTGATGTGCTTTGAAGACAGGTCAAAATCTTTAACATGATTTAGGTCTACTGAGAATGTCTATAATCCTGCTTTTTAATAAGCTCTGGAGTTCGTGTCCGAATGATACTTGTGTATATCCAGCATTGCTGAGGCTCACTGCCCCACTTGTATTCACTCTGAAGTTGAAACGCATTGTTTTGGAAGAGCATTTACAGAAAATATTCCTGGAGTTATAGCAGACTTTAAGGCATGAAGGCTTCCTGGAAAACCTGGATTGTCTGTGTGCTGGGTTTTTTTTCTTTTTCAGGGGAGGAACACTGCAGCTTCTCACACTTTGAATGCTATAATGTACTTCCCTTTTTATTTACTGCTGTGAACGTCTGCACAAGCTGAAGCTCTGGCTGTTGGGGATTGAACTGCTTCTGCCTTGTAGGTCCGCCATTTGCTGGGGAGCTCCAAAGCTGCAGTTAACGGCGGTGTGGGGAACGAAGGATGAGATGTGTGCCTTGAGTGTAAGTTTGTGGTGTACGTGGCTGTTTTGTTGTCGTTGAAGTTTGTGTTCAACAAGGTGGTGATCTGTGGATTTTGCTGGCTATGGAAGAGAAGAGCTCGGAACGGCACCGCGTCGAGCTGCTGTGAACTTCGGTAGGTGCAGTCTTGAGTGAAGCCTTGTGGAGGCAAACGCAGACAGTGCTGCTGACTCAGAGCAGCCCGACAGGAAAAGGCTCCCACTTCTGCTTGTCTCTGGCTTCCTCCAGCATGCGGTTAGTAAGGACTTTGTATCGGTCTCTGTAGTTCTTTGATACCCTTATCATAATCAGCATGATCAGCATGGCTCCACAAAAAGAACTGGAAGGTTGGTGAAAAATATCTGTGCTATTAACTAGTTAATTAGGATGGCGTTTCTCATGTAAAGGACCTGCAAGGAGAGATACAGGACTGATAAATAACCTGGTTTCAGTGTTGTCTATATCCCTGACTCCTCCCCCTCCGGGCGCTGGAAACCATCATGTGGATTTTTGTGACTGTTCATGGAGCTGAGATCCTTAACTCTGGGATGATAACGGCAAGTGGGTGGGTCTGTGGTGAGGAATGCTCCAGCTGGGTTTTAGAGTCAGAGCTGCTTCTTAATGGTTGGAGGTGCTGAGTAAAAACCCTCCAGCAAGAAACAGGTGCCGAGGCTTAAAAGACAGTACAAAAAGAAAACCCCAACATCAACAACAGAAAAAGATGGTTGTTGTTGTTGGGAGCTTGATTATGTGTTCTCTTCCAAATTGGATGCTGATGTGAGAGCCTATTTTCTTTCATAATGTCTGTGTTTAAGAACTATTCATCCCACCTACCTCCCAGTGTGACTGGGAAAAGGGTCCAGTGCTTCTTAAAAAATAAGTGAGGTCTGTACTTGACTCTGTGTTTGCTGATAGGATTTTTGTTGTTGGCTTTAACAGGAGGACATCGGTGCAGAAAAATATGTCTTTTATTTAAAAAGCCAAGTAAATTAAAGCACCGTGAAATCGGAATATTATTTCTTACCTCCTACACTTGTGGTGATTGGTTTAGTTTTTTGAAGAGACTTTAATGCATATGGATATTTGATTTTTATTTTTTTGCTTAGAGTCCCACAGGATCAGTTGCTGGTTGGGATTGGCTTGTGCCCACTGATTAAGTCCTTGCATCACTGGTCTTGAATCTTGTTGCAGTTGTTCTTGGAGAACTTGGCAGCAGCAGCAGCAAACCGGCAGAGCTGTTATTGACCCAGAATAGCAATAGCATTGTTAATACAATAAGCAAGGTTTTCTGTGAACTACTGTGCTATTCTGTGGAGCTGATGAGCTGGTTAACACCTTTTACTTATTCTGCAAGGATCTGAGACTGGAAGGGAATTAATGCAGTTGTGAAGCACGGAGAACCAAAATAGCAGTGATTCAGTTAGAGTAGAGCCAAATCTTCTTAAAATTAAACTCCATTGTGTTAGAGACTTTACTTTTTTGATACCTATATTATTAACTTCTCTGATAAGAGCAGGAAATGTAATACAGTGATATTGGAGAAGCCTTGCACATTAAATCTAAGCTATTATCTTGGGGTTGTATGAGAAGAAACCACTCTTCATCTGGTGTGTTATGGGAATCAGATGTTGCAGAATTTCTGTTTCTGAAGGTTACCATATAATTCACAAACCTAGTTTTTTGGGTAGTTTTGATGTCCTTAACTTTCAAATAGGTTGTGCGGAATAGGTGGGAAGGCTGCAGTACATATATAGGTATTTCTAGTTTCATAAGTGAAAAAAATGATACCGGACAGTTTGGGGAATTTTGACATGGGCAAGAGAGTTTACTTGCAAGCTGCTGCTGTTGCTGTTGTAATCCTGAAGATATTTTTGGTAATGGCATTTGGTAACTTTGAGTGTAACAGGTTGATGGTCTTCTCTCATATAAGTGCTTCAGGGTCTGCTTTCAGTTGAACTTTCTCATTGGACTGGTTCAGATGCTCGAAACAGGGCTGAGGTTCGCAGGCGGGAAAACATGGAAGAAAGCTGAAGAAACCATATCCTGGGGACAAACCATTTCCTGAACTGCAGTCAAAGCTTGACTGCTCACGTGTGGGTTGTTCAAGGTAGTGTGACAGCTTGACTGTACCGCAATGCAGAGACCGTAGATGTTAACCCTGATACGAGAAGTACAACGCAGGGGTAGCCACAGTATTTCCAGAGAGGCCGGTTAATGGTACCTCTAAGGGGATTACTACATTGACCCAAGAAAATTTGCTGTAGTACTCATGAACTTGAGATGGTACAGCCGAATGGTGCTGTGTGGACTAACCAGTGTGACAGATGCTGAATTACGTACCCCGGTACTACAGTTGGGTTTTGCTGCTCATTAGTTTTTCTTTCTGTGTATTGTCTTCTAGTAGTCACATTAGAAGTGTTTTCCCCTATATCCTCCATTTAGTTGTGATAATTTAAAGTTTACTCTGTTCCATTCTTTTAAAGTATGATGAGTTTGGAGATTAAATGCTAATGAAGTTTCATGTTGCAGTAATGCTCTAGTTTTGTTACTTTAGAGAATGCCACTGTTTGTATGCCAGGGCACCACCGAAGGCTCTTTATATTCTTCTTCCATGACCTGTACCATGGTCAGGCGCTCTTCCCCACTTTCCCGTTTCCCATACTTGACGTCTAAAAACCTACTCAACAGCACTGATGTCTCAAGCGGTGGGTATGTAAATATTTACTGTCATGACAGTCAACAACAGCAGGAGGGGGGAAATTGCTACATCCTATCATTCAGGCAACCTTCAAGTTCTCTCTGAGCGTGCAGTCGACGAGAACAGGAAAGTTTTGCAGTTTGTACTTGACTTGATGTGTTTTTGGTCTCTTGGTTCCTGTTTTGTTGCAGATGTCATTCATATAGCTGTGGAAGGCTTTATCAGCTCTTGAGGAAACTTTCCCCTGCACACACACTCACGCCACTCAAGGCTGGAGCTGCAGTGGAGGAAAATGGAGCCTGTAGATCTCCTGGCATTTGCCTCCACAGAAATGAATAGTACAGCGCTCACCATGGCTTTACTGGTGGTCTTCCTGGTCCTGCTGTATTGGTAAGTGATGATGATATGGGCTGCATCTCAGCCACAAAGACTGCTGAAGCTCCCCCAACATCTGTAGAGTCTTTTATTCTTAAGGTGAAACTGGAAGATAATTGGCTAGAAGGGACACAAAAGGTGAGTTGGTTTGGATGCAGAGGCTGAAATAAATACTCACAAAACTCATGATGCTTTTTAGAGAATTCTATCCTTGAAATATTTTGTCCTACCAGCAAACTGCTAACAAAAATTGTCTTCAAAATTAAGAACTTATTATTGTCGGTTTCTTATTAATTTCTGTAGGCAGCAGGAACATTGGTGCTGGTCAGAAAGAAACAGAGTACTTGTTGCAGGGTCTTGTTGGACATCTTCTCTGTACTATGCTGCACACTTGTCCCTTGCCAGGTTTCCTAGCTTAAGCGTACAGACAGTTTAACTGCTGCTTGAATTTCCTCTCTTGTTCTTTCCACATTGACTAGTGGATACAAATCAGAATAACAGCAGCCCTAATGGTAAGCACAGTAGGCATTGCAGTGAGCTGTGCTGAAATAAAAAAAACCCCAACAAAACCAAAACCAAACCCACCCCACCCTGTCCAAATAATTTATTTCAGAAATTAAATTAGCTGAACTGGGAGTGCTTTTCTTTTTACTTGAATACCTATTCAAATCCTGTTTTCCAGTCAACCAGTGTTCCTTCTGTGTGTTCAAGGAGAAGCTGCGTGGGCAGCAGTGGAAAAAGAACCTCTGATGAAAACCCAAAGCTAATCTAGAAGATAATGGTGATGACACCATAAGTTTAGCACAATTGTTGTAATAGTCTAAACGGCAAATCATTTCTGTACATGTTTCTTCATTCTTTGACCCTGCTGAGCTTGGTTCAACTTCCTTCTGTGTCAAGGGAGGGTCTAGAGAGACTAAAAAAACGCTTTTTTAGCCAAGCTCATATTTGATATGCATTGCCATATCAAGTAGGTGGGTGAACCTACTTTCTTAATAAGATCTTCCCAAATCATCACAAAGTTCCAAGTTCTACTTCCTTTGATTTTTTCTGGGAAAAAGAATGGCAGCACTAGATCTTTCAGTAAAACCATGCTGTTCAGCTGTTGACCTGTGGATCTCTGTAAGCTGAAGGGGATGAGAGGGAGGGCAGAGGCACATCCACAGTTCAGAAATGCAGCAGATAGGCTGATGAGATCTGGCTGCGTGTAAGACAGCTGAAAGAGCCTGGTGCTTCCTCATAGGACATGTCAAAATGTGCTGAGGTCTCTGAAGACATAGAACTGCTCCTTGTAAAGGTAGGGTATGTTCTGGTGCATGCTTCTGCAGAGCCTCATTACCTGGTTCAATTTAAGGAAGGCTGTTCCTCCCCTTGAAGTGAACATGGCAGTTTAGTGCAGAATTCGATCTTCCCATAAACAAACCTGGCTCTAATTGCAAGCTGAAGTCAGAGTTAAATGAGGCTTCTGGCTATGGATGGTCAGCTGCTGAATTGAGCGCCTACCATTTAAGTTTCAAAAAGTCCAGTTTGAGAGTGAGGTGGGGAGTTGCCTTACAGTAGAGATACACCATTCAGTGTTTCTCCTTTCCTGGCTGAAGGTTTTACATGGGAAAGTGTTTTATACTCTTACCTGCCAATGGTTATTACTAACCAGATTGATTTTAAGCAGCTTATTAAATACAGGTGCCTATAGGTGACCCCTCCAATAAGAAGCTGGTGTTTCCTAAACTTGTGATGAAATATGCTGGACAACATAAGTGGGTTTGCCTGCTGGCTAAGCTATTCAGATCCATTTATTTCAGTGAATGCAGTGACTGAACCTGTAAGGTTAATGGCTTGAAGCACATCTGCAAGTGTGGTGGTTTTTGTTCAAACCTGTCAACCTATTCATTTGAGAGTCTATTTTTTATGAAGTTTTTTATACTGCACGTCTGTTTAAACAAATGAGTAAAAACCAATGCATGCTCACAGCTTCCTTCATTCATGGCTGAAACCTTGGGTTCAAGGAATAACTTAAAGAGTACAGAAAGGGTTGCTAATAGAAATGCAGGTCCCTAATTCTAGAGAATGTTTTCATTAGAATTATGTTGCATACCCAATTGTCTGGCTCTTCTAGGAGTCAGAAAACACAAGTGTTATGTATGGCAAGAGTAATAATAAAGTAATAACTCTTCAAGTTCCTTTGACGTTTTCATTCTAAGCCCTATTCTCATTTTTTAATAACTTCTGAATTCTTCTTTTTCTGGGTTTTTCTGCCAGCATTGTATCTTTTCAGAAGGGCAGTCATGGGGGAAGGGAAGAATGAATATTTGCTGTTGTAAATTTTGTTAGGGTAGTAGTTTATGATTGATCGGGGTCATATTGTGTCAACTGTTGTGTGAGTACAAAGAATAGGCAGTTTGTCCACCTTGTTGGCTGTAAAAGGCTTACAGGCTAAACAGAAAGCAGTTGCAGGTAGAGAAGAGAGTCGATAGATCTAATGCACACTAGAATAGTAACACGGTGAGGGCAACCGTTGTGTTATTGAGCTATTTCCTTAGCGTGATTTTTGTGGATGGGGGTACTCCGTGGTTTGAATGACAGCCTTGAGCTGCTGCCCGTCAGCTCAGCCAAAGTCGTTGCTGGCGTGGGTATTGTTAGGCCAGCTGTGATTTATCACAGTTCAGCTGGCAGGTGGTATCTTGCTAAGTTGCGATAAGACCAATCTCTTCACATTTTTGGGTAAGGTGAGGTCATATGAAGCAGGGAGAGAAGGAAGGTTGATTGGGAAAGGGAGGAGAGGCTGTAGCTGCGTAAAAACAAACTTCTAGAGAAGATACAGGTTTTAGGAGGTAACTTGGATGATTTGGTCTTTTTTTTTGGACTGTTATTTATGGTACAATGAAGATTATCAATAACTCCTTAAAACAAATCTTCTAATAGCACACCTCTGACTTCTCATGCGCTGTCATCAGTGTAATATGAAGGTGATGCTTGTAGTGTATTGTGTCAATTTTAAGTCAGTGGAAAATTCACTAACTATAATCTCTCAGTGTTTATCCTCCACATGACCTTAAGTCAGCCATAAGGAGAGGCTTTTTAAGGTAGTCGATTTTCTGTTGGGAGTAGAACAAACAGAGAAGCTTTTGGGTACATAGTCTCTTCAGATTTCATATGGGAGGAACAAACCTGAGGTTGCTTTTTTGGTAATCTGTTAATTTAACTAGTGTTAATGCTCGTTGCCGGGGGGTGTGTGTGTGGGGGGTGTTGGACTACATGGCTTTTAAAGGTCCCTTCCAACCCAAACTATTCTGTAACTCTATGTGCTCAAGCCTGTTTGCTCTCCCCTATTCCTGAAGGACTTATTTGTCCGTTACCCTCCCCATCCTTACTGCTTGCTCCCAGTAGGGCAGAGCCTCTTCCTGCAGACCTCATATCACGGATTCTTCAACGTCCCTTGCTACCTCATTAGTATTGTGATAGACAATGAAATTACTGCTTTACCGACCACAAAAAGGCATAATATGACTAAATACCTAAAGTTGAGTAATACCAGTGGCACAACACCAAGCACTCAAAAAAATCTCTTGTCCATGTGCCCCCCACCTCCTATGATGTCTGCTAGCCAAACTGATTATCAGAGCAGTTACTTTTAAGACCACATTCTTTCCCAATTGCAAGTGCTGCTGTCTCTATTCGCCTAATCTCTGTGAATCTCAGTTTGTTTTTTTCAGGCATGAAATAAAAACAAACACTTAAGGGAGGAATGAGGTTAACATTTACAAATCCCAGTGATATTCTCTATTGAAAAATACAGTAGTATATCTATGCAACATATTGTTCATTTTCATTTCAAACATACGCTGAGTTGGGTATCCCATGCTTGGTTGTAGCTGCAAACACTGCTTTGTGTCTTTCTTTTTGCTGTCTGGGAAGATGTTTGATAAAATGAAAGCAGGAGTTTATCTTGCTTTAAAGTTTAATGTACCATAAGCTTAGCATTATGATGAAGCTGTCACATCATTCAGATACCTGTGTTCCAACTGGATTATCACCTCCTTGTCTAAACAAACCTGGTTTTTTTTAGAAACATGGAGGTTGGATGGGAGGTGTTTGTTTATGTTTGTAAGATACACGTCTAATTGCATGCTTTCAAACATAGCAAAACATACACTACGGGCATTCTTGTCTGTTTCTGAAAAGCTAAATCATTCGGAAAGATGCCATTTTTACATTTAAGTAATATTAATGATCACTTGAGTTACAAAAATGTATAAAGAGATTGAGAGATTTGGGTTCCACTGGATCTAGATACTGTCCACCCATTGCATAACAAGTCAATCCTGACCCAAAGCATTTGCAGTCTCTGATCAAAAAGAATGAAAACTAAACTTAGTATTTTTTTCCTCTGGCCTTAGGCCTAGGCATTTGCATACACTTAGATGCAGGAGATATTTAGGCACGGGGGTCAACATGTTAGATTTCATCAGCTGGTACCATACTTGTGCTAGACCCCATCGGAAGTTAATCTCAGGACAGGTAGTATTTTGATACAGTTTACTACAATACTATTGCTTGTTTGGCATTACTTTACATCTGTGGTTTCGGAAAGCGCTCTAAAAGAGAAAGTTTAGAGATAATCTGTCTCCAAATAAAACTTCATTCTGGTTTTGCAGAACCTTGGTATTTGGGCTTGAGTTAGGCAAAACTGACATCAAATAAATCTCAGGTTTTTTTTTTTTTTTCCAACTAGATGCAACCTAAAACTAAATCTTGTACCATTTTTTGCTCCTCAGGAAGTCAGTATTTACAAAAGAAACTTGATTGCTAGAGCTTTAGGCTTATGGCTTGAGTATAGGGTACTTGAGTAGTAGGTAGGTACTTGAGTAGTAGGTATAGGGTGAGCAGGTTATTCTCCCTAACACGTGCAAATGATGCTTCTGGACAGATCCAGCATCAGGCAGTATCAGCTTGGATCCTTTCTGAAAGGAGCACCAACTGTGGGTGGGTAGGCCCAAACTTTTCCAGCTGCCATCAAAGGCACAGGACTGCAAGGACCACTATGGCTGGAAACAGGTCTGGGTACGGAGCATCCATGTGCATCTATAAAGATGTACAGCTCTGCTCTCGCATCAGGCTTATTGAGTGGAGAGGTTGAGAGGTGCATCCTAATCCTCGGATGCTGAAGCATGCTTGTTTCCACCACTGGCAGAAAGCACAGCTCCACAGAGAGCGAGTGCTCAGGGGCTGGTGGTCCTGTACTGCTGCTGGGCTCTGCCTGC
>NW_009648953.1:1554235-1598367 GCF_000708025.1 Charadrius vociferus
CCGCACATCCCTCCCACAGAGGAGGCTGACCTCAGAGATGTGCTCTAAGGTTACGGGCCCTAACGAGACTTTCCCTATTACAGCCTCGTAGCTTCTCAATTTGCAGTGAACCCCACATCAGGTTTACAGGGTCAGATGGCAGGGAAGTTGTGGGGTTTTTTTTAATATTTTGTTGACCCCAGCTGTTTTTTTTTTTTTCCTGAAATGGCTATTATGTCAGTGGAAGTCATTCTGCTTTCCTCCCCTTCATTCAAATGGCTTATGAAAGCTAGAAGGATCTGACTCAACAGGAAACATCAGCAAACTGCTGTTGATGACAGAAAAAACTAACAGATTTGGAATTGTCTTTGTCACGCAGCTTTACATCAAGCAAATCTGGAATTCCCACTAACGTGTCAAACATAATTTGATCCCACAGCTGTGCAATATATGGCCTCCTCTTTGAGCTAAATCAAGCATCTCTAGGTGAGCCTGAGAAGGAGCAGAGTAAGCTACTGAGTTACAATTTGGAAAAGTGCCAGGCCACAAATTACTAAATACTTTCTTTCTCTGAAAACAAGGTAGATTTGATCATCCAGAATAAAGTTCACTCAGAGCCCTGATTATGCTGCTTTTAGGTAAACAAAGTTCTCTTATTTTTGGGGGGAGAGGTAGAACAGTTTTCCATCATAGCTTTTGCAGCTTCAGAGTTAAATTCTGTGGGATGTCCTCAGAGGCTGTTATAATACCTCGGTTATCCCAATAAACGCCACTCAGCCTCTAGTGCTGTGCAGCATTGGTTTTGCTTGCTTGCACTTCACTGCAAAACTAATAGGCCTCAAGTTTGGTGGTGTTTTGTTTGGTTTTTTTTTTGGTTTTTTTTTTTTAATTTAGAGATTGTATGGCCAGCCTTGTTTATTTCAAGACCCTCAAGTGCTTCCTGTATTTATTTTTTTTTTTTTGCTTTTGTGAAGGTGCATTTTGCCCTAACAACTCTGTATAAAGGAGTAGATCTCCAGCCTATTCATTCCTTGCAGTCTTCATTTTTCCCTAAACCTTTTCATGCCTCTCCCCATAAAATCCTGCAGGCACAATTTGGTTTTAATGCATGGAGATTATAGCATTAATTATATGTTAAGATAGACCTACAGGAATAGGTTAGCTTCTTTTCATAAAACAAGTAGATTTACCTATCTTCTAGCATCATCTCCAGATCTGGTGTCCAGTGCAGCGTGCCACGAAGCTGGCTGACAGGAGCTGGATGCAGCCCTTGAGCAATGCCATTTCTCCTTTCCCTTCCTGCAGGGCTTGGAATGGACTGGGTCAGGTCTGGACTGGGATGCACAGACAGGAGAGACTGGCAAGTGGTGTGTGTGTGTGGAATTACTCTGGTTTCTCAGTCAGGCAACTTCTGCCTGGGAGTCTTCTCTGGAGCTTCATTTAGCTGTTTCAGACTAGCGCTTTGGTTTTAACTTCTGATCTGCTGTTTACCTTGGGGCAAGTGGCTTTGTTTATCTTGCGGATACTCAGGCACCTCACAAACTAATTTTGGGCCCTCTGAATTAGCTCGTAGAAGCTCCTGCCTCCATCTGCTGACTGTATGAGGAACCTGAGGAACTTAACACGTTGCTCTTGGTGCACTAAATGGAAGTGAAATTAGGTAATGAAAGAAAGCAGTGTAAACAAACTCCATTATACGAAGGCTCTGCCGCTGTGAGCTGTGGGGCACTCCATCCCATTGCGCAGGGGTTGTCTTTTGCTGTGTCTGTGCATTTAATTGCTAGGCTCAGAGGGGCCTCTCACGACTGCTGCAATTCATCCACACAGTGCCACGAACTCTGCTGTCCCCTGAACCCCAGGGGACCATATTGGCAGTTCCTGTGACTGCCCTGCACCGGGGTGACTAGTTTTGCATCCTCATGTGCTCCAAGGGGCATGGACTTGTCACTCCACATCTTTGAGAAAGCAGACCAAGTGTCCTGCCAGCCTGGCTGTGCTCCTTCTTAAATGGAAAGTTAAATAAATGGGCGGTTTTGACAGGTTAGACTTCCTCAGAGTGCTGAAAAGGAAATCTGTGTTCTCCTTTCTCTTGTCTCCTTCAACACTGCTCCCATCATTAAAATAAAGTTGCCTGTGTTCTTCTTTGCTCCTTTTTGTCTTTGCATCAGGCTTGGTCAATAACAGTGTTCGGTGTGCTTTGTCCTCATTACTGGCTCACTGATAATTAATGCCTTTGATTGACATGCCTTGTTCTTCTGTAGGGAAGTTTTATACAGTATTTAATAGAGCTGTCTGAAAAACATTTTTAAAATAAAATATTGACCTATTATTGAGAGATTGTCTTTTATCAGTTCCCCTTGACATACCAGGAACCTTTAGATGGATTTTTCTGTCTGTTATCTCCCTAGGTTTGTTTTTGGCTTTTTTCCCCATGGAAGATAAAGTTTACTGTTCCGTAAGCTCAGTGTGTGCTAACTGCTAAGAAACACCCAGCAGAAAGAGTTCAAAGTATTTTCTGGTTTGGGACTGGAAATTAATTTATTTCATTTTCACAGGAACAGTGGAGGAGCTTGAGAAAATGATGTTCTCTATTCCCTCGCTTTATGTGCCATTGCTTACACTGGCGACAATTTCTTTTAAGTTCTGCTCGTTTATATTTTCTATGGCTGGAGTGACTGTGCAGGTCAATAGGGATACAAAAATTTTAATGCCAGGGTCATCTAGCATGTGGTAGGTTCTTCATACCCATTCCTCTCATAGGCCAGTTGCTTCTTCCATGTTTCTGCAGAACCTGTGGGGTTGTTGGCAGAGCAAGGAAGCAACAAACAAGGGAAAGGGCAAAACCTGTTATATTTTTTTTTTCTTGGATAAGAAAAGCAGCTGGATGCCCAGCAATGGCTGGAGAAGGACTGGGAAGAATAGGTGGAAATGGAAGGATATGACTCCATGCGAGTTTGAAGCGGGTTTTTAGAGACTGAGTTCAAGTGTTTGGGAAAGTTGAGGCTGGAGGAAAGGAGCTGAACCGAGGTGTATATTGGGAGTAGGGTATGGGGCAGTGGCTGCACGCTTGTGTTGACAAAGTGAAATCTGCTTCCTTGGAAAGAATAGTTCCTTTCAGCTAGTAGAAACCTTGTGATACTTGTTGGGAGTTGAGGGGTACAGGAAGGATGAAAAGGCAATGGACTTTAGAGGAGATGGGTAACTGTATGATCACAAGCTCCTGCCTCATGAATGCTCTTGGATGAGAACTATTGGCAGAGTTTTGAACTTGTAACCCTAAGTATTCTTTTAACTTATTCAGTAGCAATAAATCCGATATAATCTGTGCATGCATGTTTGTGGTTTTTCATCCAAAAAGCTCCAAAGAGCTTTTATGTAAACACCCTCTCAGTAGAGCTATAACAAGGTGAAGAGGTCGTGGAGGCACGTGGTTTGAAATGTGGGAAAGACATGAAATATAGCCACCCTCGGAGAGGAAGGAGCAACTACAGGATCTTCAATGCGTTGCATGCTAGCATGAGGGACAGAGTGATGGTGGTCAAGACTGCAAGGGCCTTCTTCCAACTCTTAAAGTATTGCTTTCTGAAGACTTTAACAAACCTCAATTTTAAGATTTTCTGAAATACTCATCATAGATTGAGATGCAGCACTCTCTCCAAGGTAGACCTCAGCGCAGGCTTAATGGTAGGAAAACTGAGGAGCCGTATGTTTATGTAAGAATAGCTTTCAGTGAGTAAGACACTGATGTTCTGGATTTTTTAATGTCTCTGAAAGTTATAATGTATTCACCCAGCATGGGACTCTGGGTTGCCCAAATATTTCCTCAGTAGCCAGTCAGGTCAGGACTCTGACCGAATGAGAGACAACACAGCTTTAAAAAGAGCAAACACCCCTTGGTGGTTCCAGAGAGGCTTCAGATCCACTCTGTAGCTAATGAAGTGGGGCTGTTCTGGAGTGATATTCAGCAGCCTTCACTTCTAGACGTGTATCTGTCCTGCTGTCTCTCATCTCGTCTTAAGAGCTAAGAGTAGGTGGTGCAAAGATAAAGGATCTTCAGTTTTGTGATAACTATTCCTAGCTAGGGCAATAAACCTTAAGCCTTTCGGAGCTCAGAAGAATAGCATTTTAAACTTTGTTTGTCTACCAGGAAGTTTTCGATTTCAGGTAATCTCTCAGAGTTGCTGCGCCATTCTCAGTAGTGATGTTTTTAAACTTTAAAAAGTTAAACTCATTAGCAGTAGGTGTTTAGGGGTTTCACAATTTACTTTCTTTCCTTAGATATGACTTTTGCTTAATACAAATGGGAGTGTTATCAACTTGAGTGGAAAACCAGTCACCTGGTGTTCTCCTGGGACACAGAGCCCTGTTGTTAAATGAAAGAGACCATCAGGTTTTGGGTGTGAGGCACAGAGTAGTGAGGAACCTCCCAGAACAAGGTTACAGAGAGCGCTTGGAATGTCAACTGTGGGCACAAGATGGTGGAAGCACCGTAAGAATCTGTGCCTTCACAGGCCATGAATCTTGTAAGGACCGGTGTATTTACAATGTAAGGATGTTCATCCTGCCAAGACTCGGGCTGGGATTTGAGACTTGGGATTTAAGTAATTTGTCCCTACCTGCCTCCTCAGCTTTAGTAGAAGCAAGCTATTAACAAGTATGGTAAGGAGACCTTCATTTCTATGATAGGCTCAGTTCCTCTTTCAAGCCTTGACTGTATCACTGACAGACATTTTTCTATTTAATTTTTGACATTGCTAGGGACTCTGTGCAGTAAAGCCTTTTCTCCCCTCCTTCTCTCCTTTTTATTTACGTTCCTGAGTGAGAGCATAGCCAAGCAGTGAGCTCAGTGCCATGGAAGCATTTTATATTTTGAGCTGAGATAAAAATCTCATTCCTTCTATAAACAAAACAAATCAACAGATGATGCCCAGGAGAACCATTTCTCTATAGCCATTTTCCTCCAGCTGCTTTCTATTCTGTGCAGCTTGCAATGCACCATATGAAATACGTGTGTGCCTTTCTGTGTGTGCAAAACACAGGTTTCCTCCAGACAGTCAGTGGCAGCTTCACCAAAAAAAAAAAAAAAAAATCCACTTTTTTTTCTTTTACAAGGCCATAATAGTAAGTTTACTAATAGAGTTGAGATGTTTAGTTGTTTAATAGCGTATAGCTTAGCAATGCAACACGATATGCCGGAGGAGCTCTGCAATCACAGCCTCTGTGTTTTCACTCTGAATATGTTTGGGCTATTGTCGTGGGAGGACATGAGGCAGAAGTAGTCTGAGTGAGTTTGAGTGCATCGAAAACATGGGGCACAAGGGTACAGCCAAAATACGTGCTCGGAGTTTGCTGCCCTGTGTGTGCTTATGTGTGTCCCTGTGTTGGGGAGGAGTTCCTCTCTGGTGCCGCCACAGCTTTGTGGCCGGGCACAAGCCTGTTGCAGGAACAAGCCTGGTGGCAAGCAATGAGAAATAGCCCCTCCAGCCTGTTGGAAGCCCTTGGTTGATGGCACGTCTTGCTTTCCTGCTTTTGTTTGGCTGTGGTGAACAGCTGAGAGGCTCAGGTGAATGGCCAAAAGCTGCAGGGGGGTGAGACACAGCAGAGTCATGGGAGGAGATCATGCATGAGAAAGAGCAGAGGGTGCTGGATGAGGAGCTGATAGCTAAAGTGCACGATGAGGTCTCGCATGCTTGGGAACAGTGGCAGGTAAGCCCCTGGCAGAGATGCAGCTGCAGATGTCTCTTATCTCAGCAGCATCTTTCTGCTCATCTCCCCTTCCTGAGATGCGCTTCTCTATAGGAGGAGGGTGGCTCAGCCAGATGTTCCTAAACCAGGGCCTGAGGGAGTAGTATTTATCCTTCCAGGGGCAGGGAACGCCGATAAAAGTTTGAGCATTGCTGGGTTAATGGATGGTCTTTTTGCCATAAATAGTCAGTAGCCTCTGAGACGTGGAGGAACTTGGATCTTGCAGGAGGGCAGTGAAATTTGGCAACGCTTCTGGCTGTCTTGATAAAGAGTGGTTTAGAACTGAAGGAAAATACTGTGATTTCTCATCCAAAAAGCTCCCGAGAGCTTTTATGTAAATACCCTGTATGTATACATGTATGTATAAACATATGTCTACATTTATATTTATATACATAAATATGTAGCAAGTGACTTGGAACAAACAGCTTCTAAAAAAGCAGTAGAACATAACTGATCTGACCCTTGGATAGATCGCACTCGGTGCCCAAAGCAACCCCCTTATCCCATCTCCAGCCAAATGACTTCTGGCAGCTAAGGAAATAACCTTGGGTAAAACCAATAGAGCTTTTATAACAGGGACGTTAGCTATTGACCCTGAATGTATTTTATGACACCACCTTGGTTTTGCCTTGTATATCTTCATTCCGTGGTTGATATGTTGTTGTGCGTTTTTGAAAAACTGCGGTCTCCACGTACCGCTCCCATGTCTGTCGTTGGGGCACTCAACTGCGGGTCCACACTCATCAGCACTGGATCGTTCTCTAAGGCAGATCTGATCCGGAGCCGGGTGGGCACATGAGACAATTTTGATTTAATTAATTGGAGTGCAAGACGAGTAATTTATACCATTTCTGCTATGCTACCGGGAGAAGATAGGCTGTACCTAATATGGTTCAAAGTTCGTTTTTCCATATTAACAAATGTGAGTTAACAGAGCTTTTTTCTACCCGATCAATGCTTTGGGTGGTGTGGCTGGGATGGTTTCGATCAGAGCCTTCTCGCCCTAAACCTGGATTTACTGTATCATTAAAACACAGTCTGAAACTCGCTTGAGAACTCAGTTCCATTTACTTTGTGCAATTGCCCTGGTAAAGTTAGGGAGCAGCAGCAAAAGGTCAGTAGAAATTTCACCGAATGCCAAGTGCACATGAATCAATTTTTTAAAACTTGTATTTGTGAATGTGTTGCCCAAGGTGATTTACTTAAGTCTGAGCATTTAGGCTTGTAGCATCTATGGGGTTTGAACGCAGAGCTTTAAGGAAATGAATGGTAAGCCCTGTAATGGAGCTGGCTTTTTTTTTTTTTCCAAAGAAGCAAAATATTTTAGGTGCTCAGTTCTTTTGAAAATTTTGCTTTAAATGGGGGTGGATAACAGGCAGAAATCTTGTCCCAGTTGTTGGTGGCAATGGCTGGTTGTTTTTCTGGGTGATGGTATTTTGTGTCAAGTTATAGAGCTGACTGTAAAATTCAAAAATGTTTTGGTAAAGTTTATGTGGACAACTTGTCTCATTCATTATCCAAGAAATTCTGAACTCTTAAATAACTGCTCTAAGATGATTTACTAGTGCAAGCCCTTTAAATTCATAGGCTGAATTTGGCTTGTATTGCTGAGGCCAGTGATAAAAGTGGTGTTGTGGGTTGTTTTTTTTTTTCTTACCTGAGAACAGTTAGAAATAATTCTCTCACCTTTCAACTTTCACATGGACCTTTTTTTCTGACTGAAAAATGTTCTTAAACATCATATTGATACAGTAAAAGAGCAGCCGGCACGGAAACCCAAGCTGCACCATAAATCCTTCTCTGAAGTTGCTCACTCTGGTTAGGTAAATAAAAGAAAATTGATGCTGTTTGTAGAATTGTGATGATATAGGGGAAATTGCTCTTACGTGACAGAAATCAGTGTGCATGTATGTGCCCATCTGTCTGTCCACCCACCTACCCAACTCTTTGTTGTTCTGGTTAGCTCTGTAGCTGGCGTACATACCATGGAACCACGACCTGGGGTGGAAAATGTCCTTTCTGAAGGTTTCAGAGAGGATCATTACAGTGGCTGTTTTGTCTTTTCCTTGCTTGGCAAAGGCCTTTTAACTGAAAAAATATATTGCTCAGTTCAGGAGGAATTACTCTGTGTAGTCAGACACTAATGACTTTCAGTTGAATGTGGTGGTTTTGGTTCCCGTTCCAAATAGTTTGTAGAGATATAGTGCACTAAGCAACGTTTCAGCCCTGATGACCCTTGATCCCCAAGGATGCAGCTGATCCATCTATGTTTTTTTATTATTTGTAAATTACATTGCATTTGTAAATAGCTGGTGGCCCAAATCATTATCAATGTGTTAATTTAAAGATCAGTCAGCATTTTCAAAGGCTGGACAGTTTCAAGAGCTTTCTCTGAGCAAGTCAGAGGCTTTTGTCTTGTGGGCTGTAAGCAAATTGTTACAAAACACAAGAGAGTTGGTAGGAGTTTGTGGAGTCATAATTAATTGACAATGGTTTTTCAAAAACCACATTTTCCAATTTAAAATAAACTGTTAAAATAATTTAGAGCAGTGTTATGACAGTCCCTTGACACACGTGGGTAGCTTTGGGTTAAACATATAAATAATGCTGAAAGGACTATATTTAGTTCCAGACTGATCCAAGGACAACTGAAAAACTGAAGGTCAAATAACAAAACGAAGAAAAGAAAATTATAGCCCTCCTTGTTCTGTTCTGCAGCATGCTGCTTGGCAGCCGTGAAGGTTCAATACTGGGGAATTTGTCACATACAACTATTTATGATTTGTACTTTAAGTAAAGCAAGTAAGCATGAAGTGTGTGTACTTATTGACAATAGCACATCACTGAGTCTTGTCACACTGAATCTAGGCAGCAGCCTCTGAGTATTGCAGAATTTCTGGGGCCTGGATATTAAAAGATCTATGAAAGACCAATTAATCAACGGCTTTCCCCATGCTCTGTCTTGACCCTCGGGCTCTAGCAGTTTCTGCCTGGATCTGAGCTGAAGTGTAACCAGGTGGCAAACGGTGGGCGAAGACCATTGCTTGATTTTTAATTTTTTTTTTTATTATTTCTTGTTTATACAAGCTATTAAAACTGTTGAGCGAGAGGAGCTTCAGAAGTTTAGGTCACTACTGACTTGGGAGAACTAGGAGCCTGTGCTTGAGCAGGAGTTTGTTTAAACAGCCCAAGCGCAGAGCTCAATGCTTCCATTTGCAGAAATAAGGCACTGAGCTTCAACTCACCTAAGTCAAGCCTCTGGTGGTGGTGGTGGGTTTTACCTCCCTGGTGGAGGGACCAATCCAGGCAGATTCCCAAGTAGGTGCTAAGCTGTACTCTCTTCACCTAGGAAAAGCATTTCACTTAGGTGGCTGCAGGTAACACAGGCGTCGTTAGAGCCACGGGACCAGTTCTCAGTGGGTCATGCCTATTTGTTCAGCTGAGGATCTGCACAAGGACGGTAAAAGTCTGAAAATGCTGAGGCTGACAATAAATTGATGGAGATTGTCACTGGTGCGATTGGTGCAGTCATGCGTATGCGATATTTCACTTGACCTAATCTTGCCAAGCCTGATCATACCTGCCCATCCTCTTGCACAGCTCCCCAGCATGCCCAAAGCACTTGCCTACTGGGCAACCAGACCAGATCCCTTCCCTGGGGTATCCGCTGGTCACTTTGCTCCAGCAAGTTGACACATTCTGACCGCCATGCTTTTATTTGGGGATTTTGGTAGTACACGGTGTAATTAATAAGCTTTATACCCTTTGAACTGGTTTCACACTAGCCTTCCTCTCCCTGAACTGCTTATGAAACCTTATTCAGGTGAAACTGCAGGGTAGTATCTCACAGAATAGTGGGGTTTTCAAATTAGGTAATATACTTTATATCAAATGTGTGCATTGTATGGACAATGTGTATTCAGACATTGGCTGCCAGTTAGTTGACAATCAAATTCATCCTTAGCGATCCTCAAAAATGAATGGGAATGCATGTGGTCCTACTTGGCTATCACCTTGTTCGAAGATGGATGCATTCAACTCTGAAACTGCAACATTCAGAGAAACTGGCTTCTTTTTCTTAGGTGGAAACCATGTCTTGCATAATCTGTGATTTTCCAATTTCACTTTAAATCCGGGATTTACGTGGCAGAAATAATGGGAAACTATAATTTCCTTCCAATTGTCAGCTGGCTATCTTTTATATTTCCTATGTGCAAATCTTTCACTCTCTCTTTTAAAAATATTTTTGTGGTGGTGCATGCTGTCTCTAAAAATAAAACAAATCAAATTAGAGGCCAAATAATTAGGGCCATCCCTTCAGCAATGAGCTAATCTCTTTGAAGAAGTGAAGAACAAATTGGGATTCTCCTCAGCCAAAGTCCCAGCTGATGCATCATTTTTGGTCTGGTTGTTTCTTCAGCTCCTGAATTTATGGTATGTTTAATCTTGACTGTGTTTCAGAATAAGGCGTAAACTCAGTTATGGTTTAGAAGATTGGTTCAAGTTTTATCCTGGTGAATGCCCATGTAAACTGAAACCGTGAAATTTGGCCTTAGAAGGTTGAATAAGACATTAACTCTTGCAAACCTGTCTCTTAACAGACATGCTTCTAACAAATGGTTGTTCGCCCACTTCTTTTTTCTTTCAATATTACAAGCAATACTTACATGAATGGCGTACCTTTTCATTAGTTTAGCTGCGCTGTTCATTTTTAGATTCATTTCCTTTACCTCAAACTTCTACAGATTATTTACAGACTAATTCTGAGTTCATAAACTTAGATACGCAAACATATGATATTTTTTTTTAACCACCAGATATTGGTGGTTTGAGTGCAGAATCCCTGGGCAGAACAGTTCAGCAGTGCCACAGTTGAATGTTGGTACAGCTCTGGCTTTGCTTTAGTGTATGAACCATGACACTTGCATGCGCATGCACAAGAGGACGAAGAGGCGATAAATTCCCAAAACCTTCATTTCCCTTACTGTTGACTACCAAAAAAGAATTAAAAAGGAACTCCCAGCCCTCGCAATTTATGGTATGCCACCACAGCATATTTTGGAGTTGTTTTTGAAGGGCTATTAGCCTCACTATCTAAAAGCAAGCAAGCAACCAGCATTCTTCTAACTGTCAAATGCATGTTAAATGGATGCTTTTACATTAGTTTTCATCTATGAAGAACATTTTGTTGTTCATGTTTAGTCTGTAAGGGTGCTGAAATGCCCCAGTTAAAGTCAGAGCAAGCCGCATCAGAAGAAATAATCTTTACACAATGTGCTATCTAACTATGCATGCCTTTGTGATGAGAGGAATATACCTTTCTTAACAAAACCAAGCAAGAAATATCTTAGGAGCACAGAAGCCTTGATTATGATCTTTATTACCTTGCTGTAAAGCAAGAGCAGCACCACTGAACTCCGTGGAGTTGCTCTAAATTGAAGTGTGAGCTCCGAAATACAGAGCAGAATAAATTCACTTTATATACTTTAACTTGGAGAAGACAAGTCGCTGTGGCAGTCCCAGCAGGATTACCAGCATTCAATCAATTTTGGGGCTTGTATATCCCAGCATTGCAGGTAGGCTTGAGAAGCTTATTTTGCAGTAGAAATGTCACTGCTCTTCCACAGAATGCTCCAGTAACAGCCAAACCTCCTAAATAATCGTCATTCCTACTGTTCAGCATGTGAACGCTGGGAACAGAAGTGTTGGGGGAATCTTTCACAGTTTTGGCAGAAAACGTATCTCTCGGAGAATAGGAGACTTTCCACTGGCGCAAGCTCTTACTTTTAGAGACCTGTCTTTTTGCTGAGACAACCATCTGGCCATCTCTGAGGGATGGGTTGCTGCTGGGGGTGGGTGTTATCTCTCCAGGTGGCTAGGAAAGCCTCTTACGCTTGCATGCCATTGCCACGGGCAGAATCCACAACTGCAGGATTTGGAATGCTTAATTCATTATTCAAACTCCAAAATATTGTGCAATTATTTTTTTTTCGGGGGCGGGGGGAACCCTAACCTTGATTACTTTCACTTTTGCTGTTTAAGCCACAAACAAGTCCTTACTTGCTCGTAGGTTTCGGGACTTTGAGATTGCTTCAGTTCTACCTAGCAACCAGAATCCTACGAATAAGTTTTAGTTGGAGCCCTTTATCCATGCCCAAACTCCACTTCCTTATGCGATCATGCAGCTTTAGTACTGGTGCTTTCAAAAAAATCCAAATAATAAGGGATTCATGATAAAACTGTGAGATTTTGTTGCCAGGTTTATTCTTGCAGAGTAGAACTAATAAAACTTTAAGGAAGAAGCCTTAGCCAAGTTTTTAAAAGTAGGGTATTTTTATTGTGAAAAACAAAATTAAAAAAAAAAAATAATGCCGAAGCTTGAAGATTGAAACTCCAGTTAATTTAATTCATGTGGCCAGTATAGGCTTTTTGGTGAGCTGGAACCAGACAAACAGGTGTCAGGTGCATAGAAACCAAAGTAGTGTCAGTATGCTGGCTATGAACTGAGCCCTGCTTCCTGCCCCTTGCTTGCATGATAGCACAATGAAAGTTGGCAAAAGGAAATGCGATTGCATGTGATTAAATGTTGACAGCCGAGGAGCTTGGCTTTCTGTTTACAGAGGTAAAAATGACAAAAGAGTCAGGGAGTAAAGCTTCCTATGTGTCTTTGCACAGTCCTGGTAAATATGAGCTGAAAAAAATGTAAGAAAGGCTGTAGTAATAATCTGATTGTTAAAAAAAAATAAATGTTTAAGTTCTCCAAGCTATTCTAATGAAAACAATACCCTGATACAAATCGCAAATGAAGATCACTGTTCCCCCTTGGGTGTGTGCTGTATTCCAGAGAAATTCAGAAATGCATGCTAACGGGAAAGGGGTGACAGGTTTTCCCCTTTCCCAGACTTTTGATATAATTATTTAGCCAACACTGAGAGAATCTCTGCATACTCTAAAACTTCAGTCATTTCTGAAAAATTGATCTGGGAAGGTCACTAAATTCCAGAGCTGGTGAGGTCAGGGTAATGAGATCAAGTGACAGGCCCAGTGGTACCCACTGATTTAGTTGTTTAGACACTGTAACCAAACCATGACCTTCGTGTTCTGCAGCCTCTTTGATCTAACTATGTGAAAACACAGCTGCTTACTGGGTATCGCATGTTAGTATGCATGTAGGCGTTAGGGTAACTTTTCATGACATTTACTTCAATTATGCTGGGGTTGGATTATAAAAATGACTATCACCCACCTGCCCAGCCTTCTCTGTTACTCGGAGCCCTGCTTTGCTCTCTGTTGGTATAACTAGCGAGAAGATGACCATGAAGGGTCTGCAAGTATTCCCCCCATCTGACTTTGGGGGTGATGAGGCAAGGTGGAAAAAAATCCTTCTGAATGAGGCAGGGAGCTAGACCCAATCTCCACAGTCTTTTAGAAAGATGTTGGTGGGAGGGGGGTGGAAATTACTGCTATTTTCAATCCTGGCAGCTTTGACTAAGGACTAGCCCTGCATCAAAGTCTCTTCTAACAGATGGGTGGCTGCAGGTCGCTGTGACCTGTGCAGTGGGCACTGGCAGAGGACCCTCTGGCTCACAGGCTTTGTGTGAAGAGACATGGATGTCCTGTTCCCATGCTCAGTGCCGATTCCTCAGTGTCTGCCTACCCCTGTGCCTCTGCCTGCGGTGCAGCCCGTGGTACTGGTGTTTGGCAGGCAGGGTGACGTCTCCAGCGTGGGACCCGGGTCTGCCCTGGGCTCCGCCTCTTCATAAAACTGCCCGTGGTACGGGTCTGTTCAGGGATGAACCTGTGTTTTGCTATTCTTTGTCCATCTTTATATTTCCCTTGCTTTTGGATAGCTGTTTGGTTTTCAACATCTCTGCAACACAATGATTCCCTCTGGAGATACTTTGCCGTCAACTGTCCACTGCCTGTGCCAGAGTCCACATGGCATTTCCTTCCCTGGGCAGGAAAACACAGGTATGGAGCAGAAATTAAGCCTTCTAAAAGCTGTACCATGCCCCCATGGAAATGTCTACCCAGATTTATGTGAGATCATACGCTGGAGCCCAGCTGCTTCCTGCCCCAAGTTTAAACACCGTGAGCACAATAGTAAAGTTTGGTGATGTATGGATGTGACCTGGAATCACTTAGAGCAGAGGAGCAGGATGGAGAATTTATGTCTAGCCCAGGGCAGAGCACGTGGGCTCCTGGCTATTGTGTGGTGTTGCCTTTCCACTTGCACACAAGCTTACCAAAATGTTTTTGCAGGCTTGCTCCAACTTCCCTGCACAGCTTTTAACTCTTCATTTGAGGACCTTTGTGAACTAAGCAGTAGCAGCCAGTGCTCAAAGAGGGCGAACGGTGGGAGCTCAGCCAGAGCCGGGCGAAAGAGCCGGGGTGCTGCAGAGCTCGGCAGGAGCTGGGAGCCCGCAGCGCCGTCTCTGCAGGCATGCTGACTGGTCTCCTTTCCCCACAGGCATAAGGGTAGATGGATTTAAAAATAAATAGGAAGGCAGCCTGGAGTGCCACTGTGTGTGTCCCTCTGAGCGTGGTTCAAAAGTATGCACTGGGGAAGCGTAGAGATGATTAGACATATGGACTGGCATCAGAAATACAAAGTGCATCCAGAGAGGGACCACAAGTCCCTACGAAGTCAAGCAAAAATAATCCCATGATGATTTTTTCCCCCGTCCTCACCCCGCCGCCCTCCCTCCCCCCCCCTTCCATGGAGACTGGTGTGGGGGTACAGCAACGCAGCCCCACGCTACGGGATGCTGAACAAATGATGAAAAGATGGTTGCTGGCCTAATAATCTTGAATACCTTGGAGTACAGTTTAGTTCATCGTTTCTTTCACCTGTACAGTGAGCAATAAGGTTCAGATCCTTGAAGTATGTTTTGTGTTTAGTAGGGAGATGGTTGTCTTTTGAGGAAGACAGGCAACACTTCAAACTTTCATCCAGACTGAAGTAAAGAATTGAAGCATGTTCTTTATAGGATTTTTCTGTTAGTTTTTAAGAAACACTGTCTCTCCCGCTTTGGATGTAACATTTGCACAGTGCGTACATAAAAGATGAGCAGGAGAACAATCACTCTTGGCACTGGCAGATTTTTGCAGTGTGCGCAAAGGTCTGGAAGAAGCAGTTTTGGGAATGTCTTCCCTCCTGCCACAAAATGTCTCTTAGCTGCAGAAAAATAAATTATTTTAAGGTGGGGGCTTTTTCTTTTTGCATGAGAGCGTAGATATTTTATGGTAAAATTAAGTAATTGAAATGCGCTGGTCTTTTTTTGTGTTTATGTTTGTTCCTTGCTGTGGTTACCCATCAAGCACCAAACCAAACTGCTAAACATAGTACAACACCAAAGCAAAACTGCCAAACATGGTCCAAATTCATAGCAAGGCAACAAGTGTGTGTGTGTGTGTGTGTATATATATATAGATATTTATTGTGGATATCTGAGGAATCAGCTGAGCATTTGTGAAGTACCTGTCTGAGCTTTTAGCACGTTGATTTCTAACGTGGATTTATATGATAATTTGTATAATGAATGAGTGTGGAAGGAATTATTTCTGCTGCTTAGCATTATCTGTGTGAAATACTCCCCTAGAACAGAAGACCTAGTTGAACGTTTCAGAGAAAAATAGCTTTCAAAGCATGCACTTTCTCTCTGTTCTAGGTTAAAAGTATTATGCAGAGGCTTAAATAGCTAGCTGTATTCTGCCCTTTCATGTAATGCGATAGGGAATGATAATTTACTTTTGTGTTTAATATTGTGCAGCTGTGAGTTGGCTGTAAAGACTGGAAGCACGCTTACACCCATGCGAGAGGCAGGCTCCAATTCCACTCTCTGTTGAAGAGATGGAAGAAATATTGCTAGAAAACTCCACAGAGTGCTATAAAACTGTGTCAGGAGCGTGTTGCTGCAGGGATCAAATAACTAAACCTGCAAAAAGCTGTTGTCTGTTCTTCTGATATGATGCGTGTAGGTAATAGAGTACTTCTCGAAGAAAATTCTGAAATAGCCAAATTTGAAGGGGACCGGAAAGTCACCTTGTAAAGCGATGAGCAGTTCATGTTTACTTGCTTTGTTACTTGTATGCAAATTGAAAACATACACATATGTACAGCAGGGAAAGTATGGCCAGAGCATTTTCACATGTGGCTCTTGAGGCGTTAAATCATCCGGCACCTTGAATTGCTGCAGCGCAGGAAATTGGAGCCGGGTCCTGATGCAGTTCAGGGTGAGGTTTCTCTGCCCAGGAGACCTCTCGCTGGAGGCAGTGGGAGCTTTCATGGAGCAAGGTACCTGTCTGTTACAACGCGCGGTGTCGCGGCCCGGTACAAGTCAGGGAAATGGATTTCAAAGATGGTGCAGTCAAGGGAAAATTGGGAGAATGAGGTAAGAAAGTCAGTCAATACTGAAGCGCATGAGCAAGTCACTGAGAAAACACTGTTTCAGTAGAGGGTGTTAGGTAACTGCGGGGAATGCTGGTAGTATTTTCCGCTTTACGGAAGATGGAAACACTTTGTTAAATTTAAACCCTTCTCCAACTTTTAGCTATCCGGTTCTTATAGCAACCCCATGAAGCACATATGTGATGTTGATATTGAAATGGATTAGATGGGTTGCGATGGAGACTGTGGGATTAGAGTTCACTTTTCCCACAGGGGCCCTCTCGCTCTGGGCTGAGGTTTTGCCCCCTGTGCTGCTGTACTTGGCTATGGGCATCCTCCTGCTCAAACTCTCCCTGGAGTGCAAAATGCCACAGTTTTGCTGGCATAACGCTGCCAGCCATGGAGCGTGTGTCACTCCAGCAGGCTGTCGGTACAATTTCTCTTTTCTCAGGATCCTGGCATTAAGGCAAAGTGCAAAACAGACCACAGGAGCCGGGCAGGAAAGGGGGGGATGCTCAGGAGGGAGAGGGTGCTGCCATGAGAGGTCACGTTTCTGCAAGCTTTTCTGTAAGCTTTGCTCTTCCCCAGTTTACGAGCTGTGCTGGAGAGAAAGGCTGATGTACAGAGATGTCAGACTGTGCCAGAGCAGAGTTGTGTTCTTACATAGCTCGGTATTATGCCGTATCTGCTGGGAAGAAAGCCTGAGTTATTCAGTCACTTGCATAACTGCGTGTAAGAGTGTTTATAATCAAGGACTTGGGTTCTGTCCATATTTATGAATGACCTGGGCTGAGTCTGGGCGTAGTTCCAGCACTGATACTGTGTGTGAGTTGCACAACTATTGTGGATACATGACATTGCTGCTCCGTGCTAGGCCATGGGACGGACGGGACATCTGGCAGAGTTTGTGCTCCCTGCTTTGAACAGCTCATGCACAGTGGGGACAGCTACTGTACAAGCACGCAAGCCCGGCACACTTAGAAGTCCTTCTATTGATTCAGCCACTGTCTCTGGCTAAATCAGAGAACCCTCTCCTTCAGATCATTTAATTAGTTACAAGCCACCCCTTGAATTTACCAGGAGCCTATCTCCAGCAAAAATAATAATACCCCCCCACCACCACCTATTAACTTCCTTGAGTGCTAATTGTTGACTCTTTTTGCCTTTTATTAATGGCATATGGATACAGGGTCTTTACTGTACTTGATGAAATGTTGGGCAAAGTGTTGCAATTAGTTCCACAGCTGCTTTGGTCATTGATGTTAAACACTCGTACTTCTCTAGAGGCCACTTTAAATGGGAACCTGATCCAAGCCATTATGACCAAACCCTTTTGCTGTCACCTTCAGCTGAAGGAGTGGAAACCTTGATGTTACCTGGGGGAGAAAAGTAGGAAAACTGCTGTGCCTTTTTCACTCACACCTCCAGGGTCTGCTGCATAACGTGCTCTCCCTGCACCACTGCTGGGCTCCACCGCATAGGGGATCAGTGCATTGCTTTCATTCCCTAGCTGCCACTTTGCAATCATCTAGTCCCAGGCTAGCTGTTCGTTGTATTTTCATTCTCTTCAAGGTCCCCTGAGTCAGGTGGCCAGGTGAGAGCCATCACTGACAGGACTAGCTCCCGGAGCTGGTCTTCAGCCCCTCTTGGAAGTATTCAGGATCCTCTCAGCCCCCTGTGTCTGATCGTGCAAGGCACGAGGCAGAGAGACCTTCCTGCTCTGCAGATGCTGTGGTCTAAAGCAGAGGAGACTGCTGGTACTGCTGTATTCATTATCAGTTAATAGCTGTTGGCCAGTGTCCTGGATGAAGGCTTTGCCTGCTGTACCGACATCCATCCAATTTGGGTAAATACTGGATTAAGCAAGAGAGCGGCAGCGAGAAAATGTCATGCTGATCTCCCAGAAACAGCCTGTGATGTATGACTTCTTTGCCTCGTCCTAAATGAATTGACACTGCTGTAGAAGAAAATGGAAAAAACCAAGCCTCTCTATGCTTTCTACTTGAACATAATAAGAGAGGAAATTTTCCTTCCTGACCACATGTTGGCAGGTGAGTAGATCCCTTTTGAAATGACACAGAATTAAGGATGTAGAATAATCTTCCTGTGGTAGTATAAGATATTCTAATTTCTCTTCCTTACCCAAAGTAATCTCTTTATTTCAAGAAACACAATTCCAAGTAAGTGGGAAGGTGCCCTGTGTATTTCTAGCAACTATGAGTAACTACTGACAACATAAGAAGAGTTTGTTTTGAGGGGGAGGCATCATTCTCAATTGTAGTGTGTTGTGGGTCATTTTGTCATAGAAATATTCTGTTGTTTCTCTTCTGGAGATACAATGGAGTTCCCCCTCTTGCTTCTAGAAATGTGCATGTACAAAGCACACAGAAATGGAGCTCTGAAGGAGCTCATCTTTCAAAGTAGGTGCTTATCCAACTCCTTTTCACGTATATTTTTGTCCAAAGCCAGGATGTAACATGTTGGTTGTGCAGTCTGCTTGAGGAATTTTAATTCTTCATAGTTCTCTGACGGCTGGAGCAGGTCGGCACAGCGTCATCCCTGTCCGGCGGTGGGAACACAGTCCAGCCCTAAACGGTTAACTTCCTCATGGTGGTCTGTCACGAGTTATCAGGAATGGCACTCTTTGAAGACTAACTCTCTTTGGGAGAAAGATGGTGGCTGCTGTTTTTAGAAAGCAAAAAATGCAATTACCTTTGCCAAAGGAAGGGAGCAGCTCTAATAGGATTTTTTTATCAGACTATTTTTTTAGACTATTTGGGTAATTCAGTGATTATTACTGCACAGCTCTTTTTCCTCAGGGGATGCTAGACTGTTCCAAAAGCGTTTGTTAGTTTACTTAGACATTAAAGGGGTCCTTATGAATTTAGATTATGCTAAAGTACTTCAAAGTGTCCCTAGAGGTCCAAGCTGCTTTGAACTTAACCTTTTCTGCCCAGTCTTGTCATATCTGTGAGCCCAAAGATTGTAAGCAAGAGGTCGGTGATTCGTGTGAGCCCAAATACTTTGACCTATGTTACAACAGGAAAAAATAAGCAAACCAGATTCCTTCTGATCTAGCCAGGAAGAAAGAGAGAGGACGGTTTCAGTGGGCCTCTTTGTAACCCTCTTCTTAACCTGCTAGCTCTCCTGACCCATTAAATAGGACAAGCAGGAAAAAAAAACAAACAAACCCCAACTTTAAACACCCATCGCCTTACTTGTAACTGCTTTCCTTTAAAACGTGTTTGGTCCTCAGGGCACCTTGAGATCTTAATGGTTTTTTTATATAAAATTTGAATAATGAAGCATGTGAGACACTTCCGACTGGAAAAATATGAACTTTTATAAAGCTGGTCACGCTGCTTGTGAGCTGTGTATATCACACAAAAATGTGTGGTTAGATCCTCCGCTGGGGCTGTTCAAAATAACTGCAGTGACTCCAGCGGCGCTGTGCTGATTTACGTGAGGTGAGAATCTGGCTCGCATCCCGTATTATCTTGCAATGTGACTGTGCAGCTGTAACGCAATCTTATTCAGCTCGTTGGGTTCGGGGGCAAAATAAGTGCCCATGGTTATTTTTAGAAAAGCACGTCATCAGAGGGCTTCATATGATTCTCTCATATATTTATTTTTTATTGCTGTTGACCTACCTGAGCTTTTTTGGTGTTTGGAGACTTTAAAAAGAATAATTCAGTATTTTTCTCCAGTGAGGTAGCTGGATGGTTTGTTTTTTCCCCTTTCTATTGCTTCACGGTGTTGGAGACTATACAGGCAAGGCATTATTTCACACATGATGCAACACAGCTCTTGTTTTTCTTGAAAGTTGGGTCCAACTGCACCTCTTCTAAGTTTTCAGGTGTCTCTGCACAGCCTTCACTCTTTGAAATAGAAATTGGGCTGCTTGAGGGTTTTGTGGGTCTTCTCATTTTCCCATCTGAAATCTGAGCCTTCGGACCTTACAGTCATCTTGGATACAGATAATCGTGTCAGTTGTTTTTCCCATTTTGACCCTTTGCTTCAGTCCCTGGGCTACAAAAGGAGCAAGAGGGCTATCGGTGTCCTTGGGATCAGGGTCTGTTATCGATCAAGAAGCCTCTTGGACATGTGCATCCTGTTTATAGGCCAATATCTTCCCTAATAGCATTAGGGAGGAGGAAATTTGGAGTTTCAGTTATTTTTGTGAGGAGAAAGTGCTCCCTATTTCCCCGTGAGGCATGAGCAGCTCTTTAAGAATGTTTGGAAGCATGAAGCAACAAGGTACTACTGGGTGTTATCACCAGCATTCTTCTTTAGACTATTTTTATTTGCACATACTTTATCTCCAGCATTTCTTCAGTCTGAGAAGATCAAGCAGACGCCACATGTACAGTGTAGCCCAGACAGCCAGATGACACGGTACTGTTTTGACTCGAAAGTCAGACTTCTGCTAAGCATCAAGGGGCAAACCTTTATCTCAGCACGTAGTGCTGAGGGCTGTAGGGAAGAATTCATTCCCTCAGTCAGTGGAGCTGATCTAGGTTTTCCATTACAGTCTCTAACTGCGAGCCTACTCGCTACAAGGTTCTTTGCTCCAAAGTAGCTCTGGGACCCCCCATGAAACTTAGATCCACCAGCCCTGTACAGGTTCCTCTCCCTCATCTGTTTCTCCTCTGAAATTCAATTGCGGCAACAAAAGTGCAGAAGACTCTGCTTGGTGCTCACATTAAGGTAAACAAAAAGGCTTTGCATTCTCTTTCTATGCCACCTCTTAATGAAGTGTAATCGCCACCTTGGTCCTGCTGGAATGAAGATTGTCAGTGCACCAAGGGAAGAGACGGGCTTGCCCCCACGAAATGTGTAAACCATAAAGGTGGTTCTTGAAATGAAAAGCTTTGAAATAAGAATTTGTCAGTAGATTGTAATGTGTTGAGTCACTTGGACTGCCATGGGTTCTGGGTTGCAGCTTGCTGTTAAGGGCAAAGTCTGGTCCCTTACAAAAATCCTTAAAAAAAAAATTATTTTAAAAGCATGAGGTCATCTTGTTCTGTGGAAAGCTTAGTGCATTTGTCTTCCCAGCTGCAAGGTAAGCATAAATCAGACTGTGTTATGATAGAGGTGCTCACTGAAACAAATTCCTAATGAAAGAATAAACACGGAAGCAATCCATCTGTACCCACCACATTCCTCAGTGAAGCCTTCCAAGAAGCACAACTTGGAAGGGAATGGGTGGGGTGGACGGGGGATATTGCTTGCTCGTAAGCACTGACAAACGAGGAGAGGTGTGTTAAAGTTAATTCTCTTTCCCAAAAAGTAAATCCAATTCCCACTGTACTTTCATTTTGCCAGCCGAGGTAATCCAACCCCTGCAAGCCTTTGCTTTCAAAAGCGAGGGCACTAATGCAACGTGGAAACTCCTCCCATTAGCTCAGATGTGCATCAGCTGGACTTGCTGGTTGCGGTATTGTCCTGAATTTAGCTATTGAAGCTGGCAGCCCCGTATATTTATAAATACATTCAGTAACCTCCTTCCCTGCCTACCCTTTCTCCCTTTCCAAGAAAACCCCTCAGTCAGAAACAAACCACCTTGTAACAGGTCCAAATTCAAGTACACTATTCTATCTAGGTTAAATTTTGCATAGGCTTTGCGTGGGTTTGATTCTGGCTTGCAGTCTGTCTTGTCCAACCAGAAGACTACATTTAAATAGCATTTGGTAAGTGGATACTTATGACAAATGTCAAGAGCTTAAGAGGAATATCCATGGAGGACGCATAGAAGAGGCTTGACCAGTTTCATCCACAGTTTCAAGTCACTGATCCTAAAACCTAAATGGACTACTGAGCAATGTTTAGATTTGAAAGTGTGGTCATTGAGAATGAAGAGAGAAGTGGCTGTCCTTTATGGAAGAGGAGTTCCTCTAACACAACTTTAGCACAGAGCTGTACTTCCTATACTGGTTTCTGCAGTACCTTTTGCTTTAAGACTTCAACTGTTCAATAAACAAACCTGAAATTCTTGCAAGAGCATTGTTTCTCCCAGATAAAGGTGGGAGAGCTTGAACATAGAGAAATGATTTGCCACTGGTGCACAAGTCCACGTCAGAGCTAAGAGTGGACCTAAAATTTCAGGCTTTCTTGGCAGCGCACTAGCTCTTATGCGTTTTATTGTGCTTGTGTGAAAAATGAATACCATGAAACTATCTCTCCTCCCCAGTGTAGCTGCAGTGTTTCCTGCATATTGATAACAAAGCAAAGCATCTATAATAAATTCCGGGAGCCCTATTCCAATTGTTCTGCAGACAGTGATTACAGAACAAGGGGAAAGCTGTGGTAGCAACGAATGCCATGTCACCGCCTGAAAGCTGACTTGGCTTGTCTGCGCCTTTCCTGCCCTGCACTGTCCGGACTGAGCCATGTTCCTAGTGAGTTTGATGCATGTGTGGTCTCCTGCATAAATGACTTGGACTGCAAGAAAGAATACGCAGCGTTCATCTCAACTTCATGCCCATCCTGGGCTGCTTTTGAAAAGCCAGTCTGCAGCGTTAGGTAGCTGCTGTTATTCTGTACTGTTAGAGAAAACGTAGCTTCTTCTCACGTTGCATCGCCTGCCTACCTGCTGCCGCTCCATGTAGTTGGTTTTACCATGAGGGCCCCCGTGCTGAATGATTAACGCAGTTATTTGCCCTTGCAGACTGGGGCAGGTACCCAGAAGAGGTGGTCTGGAACCGTGATGGGAAAAGGGGGAGGCAGTGGCCCGAGGTTTGCTGGTAGACTTTGTGTTTCCTCACCCATGCAAGTGCCCAGAGGAGCCACCACAGACCCTCCAAGGTGTCCTTTGTGCCGTGCCCATGTCCTCGCTGGCTCTCATAGCTCTGGCACAGCAGTCAGTCCCTCAGTACCGTGGTGTGACTGCCAGCTCAGCACGAATCCTGCGTCACCTGTCCCTTTGTAGGATCTGGTGGTACGTGTCCAGCTCCACCTCACAATACTGAGAGACCTTTCAGCAACAGCGTATGTATGGGGGGGATGGGATGGAGGGAGAAAAGGGGAAGGTGGTTTAAACTGTCTCCAAATAAAGATTTGCTCCTGCTGTCTGTGGTTAATATTGATTTAACATATTTTTGCTACAACTCAATTTAGTCTTTACTCTCATCCAGCTGTGGGAGCTCTGGTTTGCAATTGCCTGTGCAATTAATCCTTTTGTGCGTTTCTTTCATTGTATGCATAGTGTCAGCTCTCACCTAGCACATCACATGCTGAAAAAATCCAGAAACCTGCCTTGTTTTCATTTGCTCTGTTGTACGTACACATCTTTTTTTTTTTTTAAACGAAAATATCCATTAAAACAATGCTGTAGTGTTAAACTTGCATCCCTCCCTCCTTCCCCTTCTCCCACACCCTTCCATCCTTCCTAAACCCGTTAAAGGCATATATAATCATTTGGCTTTCCTGGCTTACTGCCATATTTATTACCCAAACAGCAATGCACAACAGCACCTGTGAGCTTTATAAAGGTCTTATTCATCTGATGGGCTTTGTGCAGCACTCGACATGGAGATGAGGAATACGCACACGTGGAACGGGAGGAAATACTGAACGCATGCTTATGGGAGAAACTACGAGGAGCGCGGGAGGTAGGGTGAAGGGATTTTTTGAGTTGAGGCCTCTTTTTGTGTACTTTCTACTGATTGATGAAGGCGAGCGCTCGCCCCAGCCACCGCCCGCAACTCACTCCCACGGGTGCGCGCATTCTTGCCTATAGATCGTGTTCCCCTCCGGATAGACGCGTATAAGGGCAAACGCAGCCATCAGCTCTCACTGCCGTCCCATACCTTCTGGAAAGGCACGGTCCTCCTGCCGCCACACGTGCTTGGGAGAGGTGGCAGTGGGGATCGGCAGTCAAACAGGACAGTAATATTTGTTGTGTTGTATTCTTTCTTTTTTTTTAAGCACATAAGTAGGGGATCATATAAGCAGGGAAAATAGTTCATGGAAGCTTTCTGTTCCTGCAGGTATGCACACACACCTGCACAGGTTTATCTGGAAGTTTGATGTTCTTTATACTGAATTAATAAAATAGTTGCAAGTTTTTGTGGGTAATTTTGAGAAATGTTGTTGTAATTTTTTTTTGTCGGTCCCTTTAAAGAAAGCCACAGTGGTGTAAATTAATTTTGAACTGGTGCAAAGGTATCCGCACTATGTTGTCTGCAATGAATTTAATCAGTGGAGGTTTTATGTGAAGGACAAGATCTACTAAAATTAAATGCTCAACATCCTCCTCTTGTATTCTGCTCTGTTCTCATAGTTTATGTGCATGTAACCCTTATTCTAAGATCAGTGAGATTCTTTTGCTTGCAGACAACATGATTAATTAACTGAGGGGCAGTAACTCTGTAATTAGTAACTAGTGCAGAGTGTTAGCGGCCCAGATGAAATGGCCTGTTGTGTATCCTCTGGAGCACCGTGATGGGCATTTCTCCTTCTACAAAGAGAGCCTGTGCTGGTGTTGTTGGGCAGCACAGTCCATTTCTGGAAGGGGCAGTGAGGGACCATGGTAATGAAGTCCCTGAGACCCAACATAGAGGCAGACGTTGCCTTCCCCGACCGGAAGCTGGGCACAAATAGGAAGCTCTGCAGTGATGTGCCACCCCTCTAGTGTGAGCTCAAACTTTGATGGAGGAGTACTTTAATTTGAGGTGAAGTGATTAAAAGAACTGTGGATTTTTCCTCCCCTCTGCCAGAAGAAAAGCACCATCTGGCCAGGATAGGATGTGTTCCACCTTTCCATAGCAATGATCCTTCCTTGCTCTAGGAGCAATAAACTGGACTTAATGTATGATTTTATACTATAAGATGGTGATGTGCAGGGAGTATGAAGAAGCATGGTGCTTGATGGATACAGCTCTTCTGTCAGAGCCTTGAGTGCTCTGATTCCCCTGGTAGAGCTCCACTTGGTCCTGGACATGGTGGCTTTGCTACACAGCAGTGGAACATGGCTTTGCCAGTGCAGGATGTGTGGTCAATGTGGTGCACTGGTAGTCCGTACAGATCTTGTACAACAGTCATAGTTTTGCCATGGCTGTGTGAAGGAGAACAGGAAAACAGCGTAGGTTCAGTCTTTCTGATGTGACAGTTTTAAAAGCCCCGTGGTGCCTCTCCTCCTGTCCCAGGCTCAGGCCAGACGCAGTTCTGGGTTAAACCCTCAGCAGAAGAGGAGAGACTGGTCAGGATGGCAAGTTAGATAATATGAGGGTTGGAGAGCGTCTTAAGAAGCAGTTATGGTTTTGTTTTCCCTTAACCACAAGTTAGGTTATTTTTTTTCCGTAGAAGTCAGTGGAACTATGTTGCTATAAAATCCTATTAAGAAAGATCATACTTGAACACCGGCTTCTGGTTTTAGTGGGTTTTTCTGGGTCTTTTCTAAGATTGTTTTCTTGCTGGTATGCCAGTGACAAAGACTTACATTTGGAGTCTCATGTAGTTTGAGAAGCTTTAAAGGTATTTTCCACTTGATAAGGTCTGTTTTTAAGAACATAATGTGTTTATTACAGGTTATCAGATCACATCACTTACAATTTTCTCAGAAAAGTGATCAATTTCTTAGAATAAAATGGCATTGAAAAAAAACATTCAAGTGTTTCCTAATATAGTGCCCCTTAGCCTATCTGTTGAAGTTTTTTTTTTTCCTTGTAATATCTACTTGCACAGCGCCTAAGTGCTGAAGTGCATTTTCCCAGTGTTATGGTTTGCATGAAATGTAACTCAGAAAAAGTGCAGCACACCCTCTATGAAGGCTTAATATAAGACCTAAGCGCTACTTAGAGTTTAATGTAAGCCCTGTTTTGATGGGCTGAAGTAGGATACCTGCTGACTCTTTGCACAGTGATGAATTTCACCTCTACAGTTTGATTTGCAATTGATGTTAATAAGGGGATGGCTTACAGAGAAAGCAGTCAGCGTGAAGACAAGTGTGGAGGCCCTACCTTTGACTGGGAACGATAATCGGTGTGGTGCTCTAAATTTGACATGGCTTTTTTATATCTTGTGAGATACAGGAATGGATAGGCCTGTAGCAAAATAAGCAAAGGCACATTTTTTGCTTTCTACTGCTTATAGTGCAGCCCAGCAATGAAGAGCAGTAAGCAAGGCAAAGGTGGGTGACAGGGTAAATCTGGAAAGGGGGCCCTGAGATGCTGAGCCCGATCCCCTGCGATTGCAGGCACCTGCGTTATGCCCTAAGCCTTTTCATAAACTGATAAAGCTTTAAAGCTCCGTCTTCTTAGGTGATTTTGGCTCAGTAACACATGTCCTTGCCTTCATGCCTCAGAACTCATTAATTTGAGGAAATTTTTTTTAGGACACCAGTAAGAGACGTTTGTTGGGAAAGAGGTAAAGGAGCCAAGAAATTCAGCTTGGTGGCCAGATTTTGGGAAAACTTTTTCAGAGGGGCAGAGAGGTGGTTGGCTTGCTCGTATGTATGAAAACAGGAAAAAGAAAAGATGGGAAGACTGATGTCTTCAGTAAGGCAGAAAGGAGGGGAGACACAAAAAGAGACTAAGTGAAAGATGTAGGAAAGCGTTGTGTGATTTCTCAATCCATAAAAACAAAGATGAGAAGACTTACATTTTAAATTCTGCTTGCAGACTATAAATATTGTGTTAAAGGGAAGGGTTTTTTTGATTCACTGATTGCAACTGGAAATTCGGGGACAGCCTTATAAAAGCTAAGCACTGAGCAGAAGGCAGCGGTGCTGAGCAGTTGTGTGATACAGTGACAACCAACAGATGTAGAAAACAAACATTTGCTTTGCTGCCCAGCACTCAAAGGACAGCTTCTTGCCTGAAGAGCAGGCCAGGGTCTGCATGTATATGGTTAAGACTTTGAAATTGGCAATGAGGAAGGAAACATATCTGAGTCCTCTGTGGCACCTCCATAGAGCGGTTCTCTGGCACCAGAGATGTGCAAGAAAATCCATTAGAGTGCAGGGAAAAAATATTTTTTGTACCATTAATTAAAAAACTCCAACCTTACTACATCTTTATCTCATCCTTTCTTAATTTCCACTTTTGTGCATGCTTTGTAATGTACATAATTTATCAGTACAGTAGTACATCTGTATAACTTATTAATAGTACATGTGTATAACTTATTAATAAGTATATATATATCTTGTGTGTGTGTGCTCAAAAATGTTTTACTGTTAGGGTTTCACAATCAAAAAGGTTTGGAGATCACTGCTCTATGGAGCCCTTAGAAACAGCAAATGCAGCAAATTAATTGATAAAATACAGTACGACAACTTGGACAATGCATTTTTTAATGCAAATCCACAGTGTGCTGCAGACATTACTGCTCTGAAAGTCTTGCATAGTGACAATCCATCAGAGAAGGTCAGAGCTAAAAGGGCTTCTTCACATTGATTTGGGATGTGGCTTAGCATGGCAGTGAAGCTGGAGTGTCGGTGTTGCCCATTTCTACATCTGGCTAAAGCATTTACAAAGGAGGGGGTGTTGGGAAGAGGATCAGTGGTGTCACAGTAAACTTAAGAAGTGGGTTAAATCACTTCTTTGGTAGTTAAGAAGTAACCTTCATGTTGCACAAATTATTTACATGCTTCACCCTCCATCACACTAGTGCCTGTACAGAAAGGGCAAAATCCTTACATTGCTTTTATTATGCTCAGTCCTTGCTGCTGCTTTCCGTAAGTCAGATTTTGTCAGCCCTTCTCATGCTCTGCAATACTTTTTATTCCAGCACTACAGCCAATTAACACAACCATATCAAATGAGATTACTTGCAGAGTGGGTCTGATCCAAACCCCACTGAGGTCAGCTAAGGAACTCCCATGGTCTTCAGCACATTTTGGGATAAGGCCCAGGATAAAGAGCTTGTTGAAATAGGGCGGTTGAATGAGTCCCTAGCTCTTTTCAATAGATTTGATTGAGCTGTGCTAACAGTTTTTTTCCAACTGGAAAAAAATAGATAACAGCATGTTTGCATACGGGCTTGTGCTCTCCTCCTTTCTCTCCCCCTCCTCCCTGCGTGCACATGTATTTAGCACAGAGGCAGACGCGTGGTTGTGTCAACTAACTGACATGAAGCAGCATATCTCTGATAAAACTGGGACTCCGTTTGATGTAGTTACAGTCAAATGGGCTTGATTTGAATACAAGATTTTTTTGAAATCTATTTTTATGCAGATTTTAAAACCTGTAAGGTAATGAGTCAATAAGGCAGCTATTAACACTTCAATCTTTCTGATATCCAGAATAAGAGAAAGAGATGGATGAGATCTGCCTGTTGTAGATTTAGCCATTTTTTTTCATGTTTGGGTTAAGTTAACCCTGCTTTATATGCTGATTTTCATGTTTGAGTAGTTCCAGATTTCTGCAAATGTGAGGTTCAACTACGTGAAACACCATTTAGATGTGCAGAGATGTGCACAGTGGTATTTCTTGACTGCATTCTTCCTCCATTTCCACATTTATATTTCTCCGATAATGTCCTTTTTTTTTCAAGGTAATCACACAATAACTTTCACTGACCTTAAAAATTGTGTGCTAGGACTGCCTGCTCATGACTGTCCTCGTGTTTTCTCTATATTGATCACAGCAGGCTTGAATAATGAGCTTCAATTTTTGTCATTAGTGCGGGCCATGGAAGCACTGTGTCCAATTATTTAAAAGAAAAAAACACAGAAACGACTTCATTATATGTTTTAGAAAGGAATGTTCTGTTTTCATGTAAGGTCCCGGGATAAATGACATATACACTAAATCTTTTGTTTATTTTGCTTGCCCCTTTCAGGGTATGATCTTAGTTATACTTACTGAGAGTCGCCTGTGTACAAACACAGGATGCTATTGAATGTATGAACTATGCCTAACATTCACATATTTATGATTACTACGTGTTCAGACTGAGTAATTATACATGACAGTGCAGATAATTAGGGGTTCGTGTAAGCACGCACTTGGTAAAATTGTACAGACAGTTACGTGTCTCAGCTGTGTGAAAATTGTGCCTCTACTCTTCAAACTAAAGCTTTTGAGGGCTAAGGAAGTTTTATACACAGAACAGGTAGGGCAAACCCAACAGTTCGGTTGTTGCCTTGCAAGACACACAGCAGACGTGCAGCAGTCTGCTTCTTGCTGAATCAGCATTTCTCAGGGCTGACCTCCGGGTCTGTGTGTTGCTGAGATGGGGCACCCCATTCCCTGGGCTCTGGCAAAGCTCCGGCCCCCTTTCTAAGATACACACTTAACAAATCCATCATTGTTCGTCTCATCCTTCCTCTGTTCTATTTTCCACTCCTACATACTGTTATTTCTTCCTTGCATTACTGGTACAGCTGCAAACAGTTTCAGCTGGGCACTTCTGTCATCTTAACTCTTCTGATCTTTGTGGTCAAAACTCCTTTCCTCTGCTATCCTCAGGTGTCTGTAGTTGGACACTTACATGTACATGTTCTTTTTTTCTTTAGAAAAAGTTGGGTGCCTGCAACTTCCCTTTGTTTCTGAAGAATTTGTGTGCAATGGCTAGCTAAGGTAGGGCCCCTTCATTTGAGTGGCTAAATGTAGATTTCAGAGCTTTGTCTTTTGACACCCAAGTTTGAAAAACGTGGCTGCAGGCAGTGATGCAAACTGCATAATCTCTCTCCTTTATAATGAGGGAAACACTGAAATACGATTCTAATAAGTGAGGATAATGTGATGTGGAATATGCAGCCTCTGGGTTCCTTCTTGTTGTTTTTTAATTAAATCCAGGAAAGTTTGTTTCGTTTAAGAGCCTTGTAAGCTGGGAATTGTGGAGTACCAGTTGTGCACACAACTGCTGTTTTGCTGCTTGAACAGAAACAAGACCACGGCCAATTCGCTGGCAAGGTGGAGAAGCCCGAGCAGCCAACACGGACGCTGTAATTACTGCGTGCTCGGGGTGCCTCCGCTGCCGGAGCTCACATACCATCTTTCATAAGCACTAAAATATCTTAACAAGCAAACAAAAACTACGGCATGCTTGTGCCATTTTAGAGACGCGCAACCTATTTTTTCACCAGCCACAACTTGCTAATGGAACAATAGGAACCACCGTAGCCTCGGATGACTGGTCCGAGGATGTTTCGAAAGGGCCTCTGAGTCATCTCCTGTCTATTCGTTTCAGCGTTTCACCAACCAGGTGCAGGCAAGTAAGATACTCATCTGCCCTTTTGCCAGCATGCCAGCAGCTGTAACTGTAAAAGCCTCTTTGTCTAAGCTCAGTCACAAGCACTACAGATAACCCAGTCCCCAAATTTTGTCCCATCACTGTGTACTGCCATCAAACTCCTTTTTTTTTTTTCCCCCTTTTTTTGTTGGGTTTCTAATGCTGGTTTCTAACACCACAAGTCAGTCTTTCGCTGCTTTGCTCCGTAGGAAGAAAAGCTGTGATAGGGTGCGTGTGAAAGCCCGCACCAGTGGTCGAGCAACAGGAGACAAATTGTGCACATACAAAAAAGGGCTATGCTCCGCAGTAAAATACAACTCTGTTCAAAAAGACTTGTTTCAGAATGGAAAAGGCAACTGTTCTTCTGGCTCTGATCTGTCAGGAGAGTCAAATAATAGCACAACTTTAATTTTCAGGAGGTTTAAGCCCACAGGTTGCCTGCTCATAGTAATAAGTCTCAGGTGCTTCATATGTTGCTAATGGAATAATTAACCCTGCCTGCCTGCATCTCACAGAGTGGTAAACTAGTGTGAGCACAGCTGTTGAAGGATGTGTGGTCTTCTCTGGTTGCTCATGTTTTGAGTTGAGATTAGACACGATGAGGTCTAGTATCTAGCAGTAGGTTGGAAGAATTAGTTGCTTCTCAGTTTATGTTGATGAGGAGACTTGGTTAGATGCTTGCTGTATCAATATGTCTTTTAGAAAGTGCTCTACTTATTGGAAAATGCATTTGGGTTCGCTGACTTTGAAATGGTAAGTTTTGCATCTTTTTTCCTCCTTCCTTAAAACATGCTTTAGGTTACTGCTGGTTAGTGTAAGTTGGAAATCATTCTTTGCAGCTTTTCATACATCCACACATGCTTATCCTCTGTACATCCAGAGAGTTGTACAAAATCCTGCAACAATCTTGTGCTGTAGTTGTGAGGTTCAAAAAAAGTGACTATGTTGTGGTCTTGCATCTCTCTCTGTGACCGTGCTGTTTAACAATAGACATTCCCCCATGCATATGTAGAAGAGTTTCTTTTGTTGTTTTCCCCCTTTCCTTAAAGAAAAAAACTTGGGCAGCTATTGTGAACAGCGTTGGGTTTTTTTTTTAATTATTATGATTTTTTTTAATTTATTAATTTTTATAAAGTGGAAGACTTATGCGGTGATTGGTTTCCCGAGTAGGCTTTATGTGGTATGAGGAAGAGAGATTTGCCTTTACTCACAGAGGTCTTTGTGGTGTCTTTAGATAGAAGGCTCCATGCTCCAAAACACATTTAAGAAAACTGCATGGTAGGATAAGGTGCTAAAGTAAAGGCCAAGGGCTAGATTCTAATAAACCTTTCAATAAAGAAAAGCCTAAACGTGTCTGGGACTGTTTGGCTAATTGTTTGCTGGGTTGGTATCTTTGCTTAGGCTCCCATTTAAAGAGGCAAAGTATTTGTCTTTGCAGATAAGCTGTGGGCAGTTTCCAGCCAAAGCCTTTTTGTTGCTGTCTTCAGCTGTGTGACTGTACTGGTGTGGAAGGGGCCAGTTCAGTGACTTTGTCACTGATTTGTGTTGGTAGCACAAATCCCTCCCTGATGGAAGACGATGAAAATAGTTCCTCTTCCATCAATAGCAAACAACGAGAGCAATAGTTAATCGTTTGTTTATTTATAGACCAGAATGAGCTACGCTTCCATCTAGTTTGACTTCCTGTGTATTCAGGCTGTGCATTTTCCTTTAGACTTTGTAGGGGGAAGTGCTGTGTGGTGCGGGTTTTTGTTTGGTTGTCTTTTTTTGTTTTTCCCCCTCCCCTTAAAAAAAAAAAAAAAAGGGGTGGGGTGGGGTGTTTTTCCCCCTCCCCTTAAAAAAAAGGGGGGGGAGTTTTCTCCTAAAAGCTGAAAGTATAGTGAGTCCACTGGCTGCCCTGGTAAACTGTTTTAATCTTTATGTGCCCTCCATCCCAAGAAATGACATCTGAATTCGGGGTTACATTTCTGTAATGTCTATACCCGGCTCTGTGAGTGTTTTGGCTTTGTCAGGGAGGATGGAAAGCTGCTTGCTGTCAGAGCTTGTTCCTGCGTAAGTATTTGCAGACAGCAGTCGAGGCGCCTCTCAACTTGCTGTTCAATATGCTGCACTAACCGAGCTCCTTAAGCTTCCCACTTAAAAGTTGTTTTTATTTTTTTCTGCCCCATCCTTAGAGCTCTTTCTGCAAGCCTCCTTTGAGCTGCACCCCGTACTCCCACACCTTTCCTGAACAGCAGTTGGACAGGACTGTATGTAATGGTTGTGCGGTTGTCTTACCTGTGCCAAAAATGTTGTTTCCTTGCTTCTGCCTGGTAGCCCCTTTTTATACCCCTGAGGATTATGTTGGTGCTTCTAGCCCCACCAGCAATGCTTCCAGCTCTAATCGAAGCAGTGACCGAGGACATGTCTGTGGCATTTCCAAGCAGAGCCGTCCATCCTGGAGGTGTGATCTGTGTTTCTGCTTCCTAGATGTATCATCAGGCTGCCAGATGACTTCACTTCCCTGCTGGGTAGCTGCAGCCTGTCCTTTTTGCTCTGTGCTATTCTACCCATCTTTGTGTCAGTGGTTAACTTTGCCAGGAAAGAGCTTTAGAGCCTCTGTGTCTAAGGGAAACATTACACATAGTGACTGAGCTGACCTAATAGCTCGCAGCTGCCAAAAGGGATATTCCCCTTCCCCAAACCCACTTGCTGGTGCCGACTCTGGCACTCGTTTGGCGCCTCGGTGGACCTATCCGGCTCACTACATGGGCACCCTTCCCTCTCCTTCTAGATGCAAACCCACCAGCAAACTAAGTTCATTTCTGCTGGGCTGGTTTAATGGCTGCATCAGCTCAGGCAGGGGTCAGATGAACATGAGGAAAGCAACAAGAGGGAATATGTGGAGGTGGGTGGTAGGGGGAAGGGAACAACGCTTTTTCAGCAGCAGTGGGCTCTCAAATTGCCTCAGCAGCCTTGCTCGAAGAGATGACCTGCTGGCTGGATTGTATCCGTATAATTACCATGGCCCAGATGGGTTTGTCATAGTTCAGGTGAGCAGAACCGTTGCTGGTGGTGTGGTGCCCAACAGCTATCAAACAGCTGCCAGGATGGATTTCCAACTATCAAGTCCCATGGCCACTCCAACAGCTCTATGGCAGCAGGATGCTAGAGAGAGACCTGTAGACAAGTTGCTTAGCACAGAAAATCTGGGGTCCGATTTAAGCGGCTGTATTTCATGATTCCTTTCACGAGTGAATTAAGAAACTATCCCTGTAAATCTTCCTAGTAAAAGTCCTGCTGATTAATACCTCATAGTTATTGGCCATGTTTTGTGGCCAAGCATTGAGCCAACTTTTAGCTTGTCTACTTTGGTGTCATGTTCGTTGTCCGTGTTGTGTGAGGTCTTTTTAGGCAAAATGTTATGTGATCTTGTGATTCTAGAGCATTGGACTAGACCAAGTACATGCTGTTGGAAGAGTTGTATTTATCAACCATACCTATACCCCTGCCAAAAAACCCCACACCCCAGCCCAAAATGAAAGGCTTGTTTGACAATACTGAAAGGCACTAATTACATTTTTAGCCTCTCCTCAAATTCCTTGTTGATGGCATCACAAATTGATAGTTCCATTATTTTCTGTAAGGATGATGTCAGGCTAATTGACTTACTAACTCTGCTTTCCTCTTGTCCCTTTACGTTTCAGGATTATGCTGGCAGTCCTTCAAATGCTCAGAGTTGTGCTAGTGTTCCAGGTTTTGTTAAAAATCAGTATTGCTAGTACAGAGCATCTTAGCCATTTTGTTAGGCATGTGTTATGTGATGCTACTTCATTTTGAAAACGTTCACCTTCAGCAGGATGCTGCCTCATTTTTTCCTCAGTTACAAACTGTACCTTTTCTACTGCATAAGTTTAAGAAACGGGTTTTGAAAGTATTGTTTGTCTAAATACTGATACCTGTGGATCCAAAAGTGAAACCAATTAATCTTCTAAACCCCTTGGAGTAGGCAGCCACCTGATTCCTTCCTCGTGTAACTTCTATTTTCTTCTTCCAAGAATTCTTAAGGTTTGTTATCTTTTTCTATTTTATCTTGAGGACAGGGAATTGTCACAGCATAGAGCCTTTACACCAACTTGCAGGTCCCTAGGCTAATGTGGTAGTCATGGGTGGGTTCTGGCTGTTTGCATGGATTTGAAGTAAGAGGAGTTGAGAAGGTCTATGTTCTCCAGTGAGCAGCCCGAACAATAGAAGAGAACAAAACTAACTGTAACTGGTGGGACCGTAGCACAGCAAATCTTCAGCCTTGAACATTAGGCTTTGAGTGTTGTTCTGCAGAAAGGGCTGTTTTCCTCCTCCTTGGGAAGCTCTTCTAAAGGGGGCTGGTGTGAATGCTCTATAGCAGAGTGTCATCGTAACATGCCTCTGCTGCAGATGCGTCTTCAAGGGATAGATGCATGTTACAGATGGATGCTCAGTGTGAATAAAAGCATGAATGATGTACAGAACCCCTTGTGGAAAATGAACAGTACCCAAACCATACAAAATTGTTAGGTAGTCGTTTTGTTCTGTGGGGAAATGAACAGATTTAGTCTGTGTGTATGCATGCACATGAATGTACATATATGCATGTATAAATAAATATAGAATTATGGTCTCCTAAAGGATTCGAAAGTACCTTAGCTTGAGCTAGCTATTCCTAGTGTACTGACAGAATGCATAAATAAAGCAACCACTATGCAGTGTGGTATGTTAGTATGGGAATGCATCACCTTACCTGGGCCTTTACAGTGCAACCATTGTTTCACTTACCACTTGGGGGAGATGTCAAAATTAAAGCTTATCTTCAGAGCTCTGGTAGTGGCCAGCGAGGGTCACCTTTTTCCAGGTTGGCATGTTTGGCACATGGTATATTAGATTTGTGCGCTACTACACTTTGATTGGTTTGAGCGGATTGTGCTAGTGCTTTCCTGAGTGTCGGTTTCATATTCCTCCAATTCAAAGATTTCTATCCGTTGTTTTTTTTGCCATGATTGGATTTTCCAGTCTAGCTTCTCTCAGGACAGGCACTAAACTCAAACTCCCCAGTGACAATTAAAAGTATTTCTCTTCAGGCCTCGAGCTTCATGTCTTATGGTTAGCTTCTTGGAGGCAAACTAAAGGTGGAAATAATGATGCCGATCTGTAATGAGCCTTAAAAAAATCATCATAGTTTTAGTTAGCACAAGAAATACACAAATCTAACTGTAATAATTAATGAACCTATTTCATTGCATCAGAGTCTCGTCCTTGTGTGGCTCAAGGTAGCGTTGAGATCCTGCATCCCCTCTCCAGTACACATGACTTCTCTGAGACTCTGGCTGACCGGCCCTTTTCTTTCTTCCTGCCAGGATTTCTGTAATTTGTATCATGCCTTGCTCTTATTGTCTTCTGCTCTCGAACCCCATTCTGTTGTCAGTCCTTTTATTTTTATCGTCTTCTTAATCTCTTTTAAAGCCTCTGTGTATCAGCATCTAGTTTCCTTGTTCTGCCACTGGAAAATATCACTGACCTGCACCCAGGCGCTTGCAGAGAGGGTGAAGAAAACTGCCTTCTCTGGGCTTCAGCTCTCCTCTTTCTTCTCTTTGAAGGTGAATCGTTCATGGTAGTGACTTACTATCATTACCTCCCTGTGGAATTTTAGTTCATTGTGGTAGTTAAAAAGTAATCAAATGACAGTGCGCAGACTTCCCTCCACTTTAGTTTTCATTTCAGCGGGAGCTACGAACCCCTGTCAAAGATCAGGGCTCCACGGTGAACATGAAGGCAGCGTGATGTGATGGAAAGATGGTCGCTGTCTCAGCGAGTTTGCTGTTGAGGGGTTGAAGCGTTTTGCTTTCATGTGCCAGGAGCATTTGAGACTGTTTAACTGAAGGAGAGAGGGTGAGCTGGGACAGTGGTGCAGTAGCAGGTCCTTTGAGGGATGCCGCCAAGGGGGTCTTCAACGGATCTGTGGGTTACTCACGGATTCATACGTTACTCGTCTAACAGTATGTCAGATGTTAAAAGCACTAGAGTCAAAGGAACGGGCAATGGTAATGGGCTTTCCTTTGTGAGCTGGGAGCAATGATTACAAATTGCATCCAGGAGCCTGCCAGATAAACGGTTCGAGAGTGAACGTGACCGATACGAGAGCAAAGACGTTTCATTAAGATCAGCTCTTCCTGTCATGTGCACAACTGCTTTGTGGAGAAGAGGACTGCGGCTGTGTGGATTATGGAAGATCCAGACAAGCGGGCTGCGGAGTAAGCTGTCATGTGCTATGACACCGAGTAATGCAAATCAACTCTCTTCCAGGAAAGCCATTTCCATGTCAGCCTCTACATGAAAATTATCTGACTTGAACAAGGGTTTCTTTATAAAGTTAAGCGAATTATTCTTCAGGGTTGGAATTTGTCTGTGTCATGGAGGAATGGCCAGAATGGACTTCAAAGTGCAGTGTGAAGATGAGATAATGTGCAACAAGCACTTTTTTTTTTTTTTTGTATAACCAGCAGCCCAGAGAGGAACATGTCAGCTTAAAAAATATATTTCTGTCTCAATGGTCCAACCTGCTGTTTTACAAGTAATGCGCGGCATTACTACATTTTTCAGTGATTAAAGAAGGAAAATACCTTTCAGTCCATTCTTCTCTGGATTTGACACTTTGGGCATACACCGTGTTGCTATTCCTGTGTGTAGTCAGTTGCTCAGTCTCCTTATGGCTTCAGTGGGTGATTCAGAGCTCCAGGAAACCCCAGTTGCTTTTGTTAATTTGGATGGCACTTGGGAGCAACGCTTGAGCCCACTTTTTCGAGGCAGTTTTTCGAGTTCAGAGACTCTCCTTGAAGTTTGCCTCCTGCAATCCTTTCATCCAGTCTGTTTGAAATTCTGCTTTTCCTTTGGCTTTGTTTGGCACCTATTCAACTACTTTCTGTTTTGTAGTAGGTATCAGCCTTTGTTAGTGGCCCATGATAGCTTACTTGGGCTGGTGATGGGGACTGACTGCTCCAGCACACTGAAAGATGATTGAAATAATTTCACTGCTCTTCCTGTCTCGTGCCTATGGTTGCTAAAAGGTAGCCTGCTAGTGCTGGGGGAGGGAATAGAAATTACACATATTCCTTGCTCTATCTACTTTGTCTCTTGCAAGATGAATTCATGTTATGAAAAGGACCGAGTTACTCCTTTTTCCTGTGGGCTTAGCTCGTCAGTCCATAGGTACTCAAGAAGTCATGAATAAGGAGCAAAGGAAAAGAAGAGGCTGAGTTTATTTTTTGAATGTCCACAAGCTTTGAACCCCACTTCTGTACTTCCACTCACTGTTTGTGTGCAGGAGCCTTCAGGTTGGAAGCATTGTCCCTTCCTCCCTTCAGGAATTAATGATGTTGTTCCTTGGTGACCACAGAGCTTTGCTGCTTTTCACAAAGAGAGCTCTGGACACCCTTCGCTTTAATTCTATTAAATGGTATTAAATCATGCAGCAAAACGCAGAGCTCTGGACTTGCACTATTTAGATGCATATATGGTAGCTTCTCTTGTTTAATTCTGGGGCTTTGCAGCCATCACTGATGATATTTCGTGATGTAGCAGTTTGACGTTTTTTCCCTGAAGCATTCTCACTTCCAGGGGGTCCTTCTATGCCGCTTCATGCGGCTGCTTCAGCCACCTGCCAGGACATGGGATCACTTTTCTGGAGGTATTTGTGCCTCCTTTGTACCTGAATGATGTGGAAATGAAATGTGTGTGAAGTGTAACTTAATAATTTGTGTTGGTTTTTATTTGTTATTGGGATTGATGGAAAATGAGAGAAACGGAGGAATGAAAATCTGAGCAAGGAAATCAAAATAAAGAGGCATCCTTTCTCCTTGTGGCATCAGCGTACTCCCAGTTTTCAAGTCATGGGGAGCAGGCAGAGTCTCCAGCATTGATTTCAAGTTTATCATAGGCTGTCTGGTATGTACAGTATTATAGCATCTTTCCTGTAATTAAGGGTCAGACAACGTTGTCATTGTCACCCCTCTACTATAATGGATTAGAACTTGCATAAAATGACTAGCTATGAGCTGAGATTTCATGTGTGCTCTCAGACTGAGAGCCAGCACTTCCTTTATTTTTAATCTGGCATGCTTAATTATAGGCGGGTCTGAGAGCACCACAAATTAAGGTTGTGTTATGCTCCCATTATACAACTCTATTTTCAATTGCTTATTGCTTTATCAAACTCTAAGCAGCTGGGCTTGAAGTTTTTCAGGGCTCGTGTCTGCCTTAGGTGGAATTATTGAAAAATTTCAGTTAAAATGAGCTCCATCTTTTCTGAAGACAAAGGCTAAAGAAAAATGTTGGTTTGCTTGTTTTATTTTTGGGATCTGTCTTGGTTTGGTGTTTTTTTTATATATTACTCTTTAGATGTGTTTGATTTTTTTTTTTTTTTAAATATTAGGTTTGATGCAGGGATTCAATATTTAGGGAGTAGAGGTGTGTTTTGTCAATGGATGTGCATTTTGTCTTTCTCATGCAAATTTGGGCAAATTTTAAGTCTTTGAAAAATTGCGGTTAGCACACATTCGCTGGAATCTCTTATGTAATTTCAAGCTAATACTTCTGATTCTCTCTTGGCTAAGCATAGTCCCACCCTTTTTCTGTGCTGAGGGTTGACCAGGCAGCAAGTCCCTGAGAGCAGTTCAGCTTGCTCCAGTTACAGGGACTGAGAAAAGCATTTCTGTAATGGATCCTCCGTGCGATAGCATCGATGAGGCTTGGACAGTAGAACTGCAAGCGGGGAGCCTGCCTCACTTCTCCACCGGCCCTTTCCCCCCTCGACTCACCCACCACCTGAGTGCAGCGCTGCCGGGGAGGAGAGAAAGGTGATGTGCTGTGGGTGTCGAGGTGATAAGAAAGGAGGGGACTTGTGCAAGCGGTCCAGGGATGAATCGCTGTGTGGAGGATGGCGAATGGCTGATACGAAACAGCACGGGACTGTGTGGGGAAAGGATCAGTTGGGGAGCTCATGGTGGAAGGTGAGGAGGAGGCTGGGTGAGGGGAGCAGTGCAGGTCCCCTCAAATGAGAAGCGGAGATAGGGGCTGTGGTGGCAGCAGGTCCGTGGGTGAGGAAGAGAAGGGATGTGGTGGTGCTGCCAGAGGAGCAGATAAAGGCTCACTGTGTCAGCACCCAGCAAGGAGCCTAACATTTTGGTTTAGGAACTCTTCAATTCTGCTGGTTTTTCTTTCTGAGGAGTTATTAGTGAGACGCTTTGGCAGGCTGTGCCTCGCAGCTCCCTTGCGTGAAAGACAACCTGCTTCTTCTGTCAGCTTTGCCATTAGCTCACTTGGCAAAGGTCTCTGCCATAGTCCTAGGGTCTTTTGATGACCCCTGGGGATGCAAAACGATGCAATGTGATGGATTTTTAATGAGCTTTTAAAAAAACCTGAGAACTTGCACAGAAAATTGCATTAAAGGCACATTATTGAGGTTGTAAAGTCAAGCACACACAAGTTAGGAAATGCCAGAACAAAGTTGGGCTGTGGACCATTAATTCAGGCTCTCTACACTATGAAATGATCTCCAGTGCTCTGATCACATCTGTTTCTGGTCAGCAGAACCTCTGCCACATTCAGTGCACTGGATGGATGGTGGCCCCTTGATGTTAACTTAAAAATAAATACACAAAATAATTATTTCATGTGCTGTGTAATTATGAGGTCTGTCTGCATTTATCTAGAACTGTTTAAAGGGAGGTGAATTGCCCCTGCAGTGTGTCAGACCTGCTCATTTGAGACTACAAATGGGGAAGATGCCTGGACACTTGTTCCAGTAACTCTTTTTGTCTGTGCTTGGTGCCTGCCATATGTACGCTGACAGGCTGGTCTCAAAGAAGGAGGAAGGAAGGAAGGACTGTGTTCCTCACCTCACCTTTGGTCAAGGAAGACGTCTTGGGCACAAAAGCTCTGGGAGGCATTGAGCCTCTGGAAGCAATTTTGTCTTTTGCAGGGCTTTCCCTGGGACAGTGACACTCCATGCAGCCCTGGTGCCAGCTGGTTCATAGTAGCACTGGGTGGCTCTGAACGTACTGTTGCTGTTGAGGAATGTGGTACAAGACCTGAACTTTAAAACCGGTTCCCTGACAGCAACAGACATCAAGCAAGTTGTCTGATAGACCAGGACTACATGGATTAAAAAATGAAAGGCAGCTGAGGTACGTATGCGCTAGTGGGAACACAACTTGGCTTTGCCTGCACAGCAAATCACTACGTGATGTGTATGCTAGATAACATTTCAGGAATGCGGCCACCATAGGACTGCAACCCCTTTTTGACCCTATGAAATAATGGGCCAGTGGCCTAGTGAGTACCTCCTTTATGGCAGTGAAAAGCCAGATTGAGCAGGGTCCCAAGCAGACTTTCCTCTCTCGATTTAAACATGAAACCGCATCCCTCATCCATACCATTATCCCTGGTATGTAGGAATGGTTGAGATGCATACAGAAACAGGTGCTGTGTTTTCTGCAAATGGGGTTGCATCACTAGGGTATGAACTTGCATAACAACTAGGAAGACAAGTTAAGCTGAAACTTCATGTCCTTTTAATTATGCAATTAAGATGTCCAATTACAAAATTAAGATATGTAATTATGTGGGGAGGAGGAAGAAAACTTTATGAAATTTTACCATGGTTTCTGAAAACTGTGTTTCTAGCAATGCACCTGTTTATGCAAACATCAGTCTTCATGGTTGAAGCAAGAACATGCACAGCTTTGAGGTGGTACCCTTTTCTTCTGTGTGCCTCACAATAGCTGTGTGAGTAAAAAGGGCAAAGAGGAAATTGGTCCTCAAGAAAGGTATGGTACCAGTGGTCCTAGGGAGTGAAAGGAAGGCTCGACCTGTGGTTAAGGCAGTGGGGCTGTGACATGAGAGCTGAACTTAGCTATCAGCTCTAACCTGGGCTTCCTGCAGACATCATGTATGACCTCGTGTATGCACCAAACCTCAGATCTGCTGTGGATGCTCCTCCTGGTGAAGACACCGTCCTTTGCATCTACAGGGGTGGAGGTCCCACCTCCTTTCCCAAGCATATATGTTGCTATAAGGAGGCAACAGACTCTTCTGCGGTTGACCTCCATCATTTTGCTTAAAGGTCTTGAGCCAAGGATGAAGGGCTGAGGCTGTGGATTTCTGACTCTTGTTCATTTGTTCTTTATTTGGGAAAGTCACCGCCCAGTGTGAAGGGGCTGCACTCTGAGAGAGGTGATGAAATATTGTCATTGGCCTGCTGGACAGACCATCTGTCTCTCCCAGGGCTACTCTGGAGCATGATGAAGCGTGTTGCTTTTCTGTATGGGCTTTTTCATTTAATTGGCCTTGATTCACTGCTAATTTTTTTCTAATTTTTTTTTTTTTTAAATCAAAGCAACCCCCAAAACTTTAAACATACTGTGACAACCTGCAGCCTTATTACAGCCCGTCCCTTGAGCCTACCTGCTCTCTTAAGATGAGACATTAAAAAAAATTGTTCAGCAGACCCGAACATTATTGATTAAAAAATGATTGTTAGCAGATAGATGACAAATTTAATATTGGGCATATAATTTGGCCTTTTCTGCACACTATTCCTGGTGCATTAGCAAGTGTTTCAATGAAATAATAATCCTATGGTCATTTACGTTTTGCACCTGGAAAACATCTGCCCCTGTAGAGGCAGATGGTGCAAGTGTGTAATGTCTGTCTTTTTCTCACACAATTATGTCAAAATTAAAACATTGGGAGTGTATGCAAGTGATTAAGGAGAGCAAGCATTATCTGGAAGTTCTCATTATCTCTGAAACAAGTATTACAGCCCTACAAATTCATAGTTAAAAACTACAGATTCGTTGAGCATGGAAGTGAAATTGCAGTACTCAAATAGCCTTATCCCAACCTGCTAAAGTCTCTTTTGAAGCTTACTTCTGGAATATACTGAAATTATACTTGTGGATGTAATTGTGGATTTTTTTTTTTTTTTTTTTGAGGAATAGTAATAATTCCTTTCTCTGAGCCTGGTATTCTACACAACCAAACGTATTTCCTTTCAGCAAAAACCTCAATTTCCACTGGGTTACTGCTAGGTAACAGTAAAGGGCAATTTGGTAACCATTGTTGACCAAGGTTGGTAGAACAGGTTATGAGAGAGATTTACTTTCCCCATTTTTCTCTCCTCTGTGTTGGGACGGAGTGCTTCAGGACCTACCTGTCTTTTGGGGATGATCTGCTGATTTAATTTTGTGTTTTGTTTTGTTTTTCTTTTAGTTAGTATGCTTTCTGGAGGTAATAAGCAGAGGTGGTTGTATCCATCTGGTGTGGTATCCGCTTTCGCTGCCGTACTCACCCACTTGCAAGACCGGGGTTCTGCGTGTTCCTCTAGCAGAATGGGATCAGATACTGATTTTTCTACCTTAAATATCCTGAGCATCAGACAAGAAGAAAGGCTTGTGTGATGGCAGCTCTCCAGTGACCCCACTGCAGCATTTCTAAGGCAAAATTTCCTAGAGAGAGCCAAGAGCAGAAAGTCCAACTCTGTAGCTAGCCCAGGGATGATATCAATGTTTTGGTGAGACTGTGCTTTCTAGGCAGTGCTCCCAGGAATGCTTGTATATTTTATATGAGCCATCATTGTCATGTTGGGGAGGCTACCATTATTTTGTATATTATCACTACTTTGTGAGCAAAATACATCCCAGTGTTAACTGGGATCTGGTATGTATATGTAAATAGAGGCAAGTAGGTGAAAATGCACAATGATAATCTCGTTTGGCAGGAATGATTTCCATTATCTCAGCAAAATACTTTGTTTTCTCACTCAGTCTTCCAAAATAACACACCTCCTAGCTCCCAACAATGAGATTAAATAACATCACTTTTTTATCTGAGTGTCCTAGTTTATAGCTTTCAGATATTATTCGGTTGTACATTACTTAGATGCAGAAGGAATGACGCACTTTCTCTATTGAGAGAAATTTGGAGTAATTTCAATGGTATGTTGAACTCTGATGCAGAATTGGCAGCTCTGTAATGTTATCTGCTACACAAATTGATTGCACTTAATGGTAGAGTGTATAATACTTTTTCTTGCAGTACTGATCAGTACTGACCTAGCTAGGCAGATGGCTAGTTCTGATGATTACATATCCATCACAACTTAGGTTAATTATCTGTTGATTTTAACTCTTTTCTCCTTATTTTTTTGCATGGTGTTTTGTGGAAAGAAGTTTGTGTTTCGGGGAGCTTAAATCTGTCATGCTGGCCTACAGGAATGTATTTGGCATGTTAACTTTCTTTTAACAGTCATGTTTAATATATACAGAAAGCATCTAGCTCTGAGAGGCCATTTGAACGTCTTCAAAGAGTTATTGAATTGTTTATTGATCTGCTTCATTACTGCTGTTCCTCTGGTTCCTTATGATGTCTTGTCTCTTTGTTCAAAATATAATGCCAGGGTTTAAAATTAATAGTTGTGCAGGAAGCCCTACATGTATAAATATTAGGGTATGTTTCTCCTTTGAGTGAGAATGTGCTAGATTGTCCAGTAAATATTGCTGCCATCAGAGCTTTATCCTTTTTCATGCCCCTCCTTTTTGCACAATAAGACTCCTTCCTCTCTTGCTCTTAAGAAAACTGAAGTGTCTGAGGTTTTATCTTTTAAGTTTTATAACAATCTAATCTCTTATTATGCCATTGGAAGCTTACAGACTAGTTCCCTCCTTAGGAAAATAAATTTGATTAATTTTCCTTCCTTCCCTTTAATCTTTTCCATGTGTCTCTCTTACATTTGTTAAATTCACAAAGTAAAAGTGCCTGCTGATTTCCC
>NW_009648953.1:1598385-1704205 GCF_000708025.1 Charadrius vociferus
AGCTTCAAAAAGTTATTAACTTATGGAATAGACAACATCCCAAGGCAAGGAGTTCTATAGTTAGTATATTGGTTACTTGGTGAAGTGCTTTGTTTTTAATCCTGCCACGGGAGTATTCATTTGTGGGGTTTAAACTTATTTATTTTTTAATAGTGAGTGATAATCCTTTACTGATGTTCACTAAGACATGCAGGATCATAAATATATTTGTCATATCCTGCATCAGTTGCTTCTTTTTCCAGCATTAAGATTATAGCCTGTCTGCCTATTCCTTGTACAGAAGTTGTTCTGTATCTTTGGTCATCTTGGTCACCTCTCAGTATCTCTCCTATTTCTAGATTTTTGCATTTGACTTGGGTCTTCCAGTCCATTGGCTGTCTGTCTGCCCTTAGTGTGCCCCCACAGCACCAGCAGGAGGTTGCCTGACACCAGGTTAATTTTTGTGATAAATTAACACAGAAGCATGTTAAGTGGTAAGAGTGAGAACTAAGACTTCCTGCTGGTTATAAGGCGGGCTCAGAACTGTTTCATTTAGATGTGCGGCTTCTGCAGATGAACGTGTTGTGACCGCCTACAAGGCGATCCTGCCTGTTTGCACTCCTCCAGCTTCTAGCCCACCTCTCCTTCCCAGCAACAAAACCTGGCCACTGGTTTTCCCCTGCACTTAGCACACAGTGCGGAGAGTCACTGCCCAAGTGTGTGTCATGGATGTGCTGAATAGCCGAATCACATAAATTAGCCTGTTCAAGTTAGCGGTTGCTTCTGGCTGAAAAGACAAGGGTTTGTGCCACGGAGCTGTCAGATTCATGTATTGCCGATGTTCATCGTGTGTTACACTGGTCAATTTTTATTTTCTTCTTGTTTAAAAGAAGCCCCAAGTCACTCCTTCCTCTCTCTCCTCCAATGGTGGGAACGAGCTGAAATATTGCGGGGGGGAGGGCCTTGAAATACTATTTAAGATTGCAGAACATAAGCTTTTACATTAGAAATAGCCAAAGTCAAGATAACCTGTGCAATGTTAGATCTTCTGTCTTTTGTGCATGCAGCACCATCAGCTGCACTTGCGTACTGTCATTTTTTCTGCAAAACTGCAGATATTTCAAGAATCCCAGAAATACTGTGAAATCATAGGGTAGAGCTAGATGTGTTTATTGATGAGATTTTTTTCTCCTGCTGGCTCTACCCTTTCGTTGTTATATTTCAGTGTGTAGCTTTGACTACAGCCCTTCTGTTTGCCATCTCATTGTAAACCATGTTTCCTTACCTTTTGAAAACCTACTTCAAATGTAGCTGAATAAAAAGCATCAGAGAAAACCACATTAGGAGGGGAAAAAGGAAAGCAAATCCTCAGCTGCATGGAGCTGTCGGTAATGTTCAGAAGCTGACAAAGATGAACTACTCACCTAAGCATAAATAGTCTGCAGAATCTGGGTGTTTCTTGTCTTGTGAAGCTGGGTGCGCTGTACTCGTTAATTTTCTTCCTTTTTAAATATTTGGTGGTCACATCGTTTACTTTGTGTAGCATAAGGCTCTGTTACAGTCACGTTTCACTTTGCAGTACATGAAGATGAGGAGTCTATAGAGCGTCCGGCCTACAGTGAAATTAGCAGTTAAGTGTAGCCCAGCCTGGTGTTTTGTCATCTGCTGCGTATTTTACAGTGAAAACATCCAGGATCAAATGCTGCAAAATTGACGGGTTTCCATTGAGAGAGATTTTCATCTTTTCCACTGTTTACACACAGAAGATGAGGACTTTGCTATGACACAAAGACACTTTAGGAAGATTTCAAACAGCAGCAAAAAATCCTCTCTTTGGGGAAGAAAATGTATCGTGTAGGCTGTTTGTCGTTTTGAAGTTAAAACATTTTTCCCCCAAGAGTATTAGCTGTTTCAATAAGGAAAAACTCTTATATTTTTTAAAGCATTTAAGTAGCCAAAAAGTCAATAATATGTATAAAATGTGTAATAAATGTCGACTTCTGTGCATTTTTTTTCCACGATACCCTGTCATACTGAAATAATGCCCTTGCGTAGACTGAAGAAACATCATTTCTGTTGAGAGGGTTTGTGTTTGAGAAGGTTTCTACTGCCCCATAAGACGACCGTTGTTACACATTTGATCATTTTTAAATAGCATCTTCTGATTATGATTTTTGTAAGATATCTTCACAAAAGGAAACCCACTAAGAGGACAGGTACTGTGCTGCAGGAAGTCTTATCGGGAAACAGAAGTACAAAAAGCTACTAATTCGACACTTAAGTCCCATTCTGCTTTGCTGGTCAGGTGAGATTTAATTCTCTTAATTTTGTATGTTTCATTTCACAGTGTCATTCTTTCCTTTCCCTCCAGCTGGAGGAAAGGACCGTTTTCTGACACCAACTCTTTTCTCTCCCCCATCCTCCCTGACCCCCAAGAATTGTGCATTGTTTGCCCATTGGGTTAAACCAGCATATTCCTTTCTCTGCATCGTGTAGTGTGTTTCAAATGAGGGACGTGTCGATTATTGGACCTGAAGGAAGAGAGATCCAAGTCATAGCAATGGGTTAGCGTAGTCTTCGGAGTCAATAAGGCCATGCGCTGGGATTAAGGGGGAGTCAGCCCATTGGGATCTGAGGGCACAGCTTCTGCGGTCTCTCTATTATGTCATTCAGATGACTTGAAGGCTCCGCAGACTAAAGCAGTTGATATCGTGACCTCTACGCTGTATGCAGTTCACAGTTTGTATTTTGGGCTAGATTTAATTTGCTCCCCAGGACTAAACAGTCTCACTGCACGTGGGATTCAAAACTGAAGGACTGCTTATTAGTTCAGACCTGCCCTGCTAAGAGATGAAGGATTGGAGCCGAGCTTCAAGTTCAGTTTCCTCTCAAAAAAGTATTGCCATGTGTGCTAAAACTGCTCCAAATATGGAACCATCATGCAGGGGGGGAGCTTTAAAACTACACTATTGCTCTGAGCTAAGGTGTTAATATAGACACAGCCTTTATTAATCTTAAAGATCTTTTGCCCTGGTCCTCCTGGTAACAGTGTTCAGCATGGCAGTATTGAGTATTATTGTGTCTTTGGCTAATCAAAGCTGCTGCTGTTAGCTCCTGCTCTTTCAGGTTTCATTAATTGAAGTCCACTGACTTAAATCCATTGTTTGTATTAAGAAAGAGGGAGGGGAGGGGAAAAAAAAAAAAAAGGCTTTGGGGTCGGGGTTTTTTTTTCTCTCTTTTTCCACTATTGTCCCTGTCAACATGCCACAGTTTCATCTGAAACAAGGGATGCATGAAGCTTTTCAGTCTGGGTTTTGTTTCCCTGTATTTTTTATCTTTGTTTAATTTGCTGACTGGCAGCTGGAAAATCACTTAATCAGCATATCTGGCCCAAATACTAGGCTTGACTTGAACATACTGACAGTGTCTTGGCTCACGCGCAACTGCGACTAGTTTGAATTCTTGTTCTGTGGTCTGTATAGGTAGAGGTGATGGAAGAAGACAATAATAGCCTGAAGATCTGTCTTGTTCCTTTCCCAGCTGTGCCACAGTAGTCAAACCCCGAATGCCTGTTTTGATCTCGTCTGTAACCTCACGTAGCTTTGGAGTGTCACTTCTGACTTAAAAGACCCTCTGTGGGAAGAGGAGCAGCTCTCTATTTCCACTGCTCAATTTGCAGGCCTGTGTTTGAGTCCCTTTGTTCTTTTGCCCTCTCTGAAGCACCAGTGTATTGCATTTATTTCTGTGACCCAAGGAGCTACTGAGCAATGTCACCAGTTCTGTTTGACCAACGCAGAAAGCATCTTCTACCTCTCTGAATCCAGGAAAGTCGTCTGAACTAAATACGGTCATAAGTCCTATCATGACAAGATCCAAAATTAACTTACTACCTTATTTTTTTCCAGGTACTCCACGTCTGCATTCTCCAAACTAAGCAAAGTAGGGATCCGACATCCTCCACCTCTTCCTTTCATTGGAAACCTACTCTTTTTCCGTGAGGTAAGGTATAGTTTTCTTTGTGTCTACGAAAGTGATGGGAAGAGTGGATAGGAGGTAGGAGGAATTGAAAGGAATCCCCCACTTCAACGGTACCATCTCTTCAAGCATCTCCTTCTGGAAAGCACAAGCAAAACACAGCTTTTTGAGTGAACTGGTAGAAGTTGTGTGTGAGCAGCTCTAATTTCAGGGTAAAATAAACTTGAGGGAAAGAAAATGTGTAAGCTCCTGCAGTTAATTACTTGAGCTTTTCCAAGAAAGTTCATGCCCTCAGTGAAACAAACTTAGTTATGTGAATAGAGCAGACTATGTTAACTAGCCCCAACTTGTTTGTTCCGCATGGTTTTGGCTCCTACGACCTCTCTGTTTGTGCTTTTGCTGATTGTAAACATTTATTTTAAAGCTTGTAATGTTGCTTGCTCCTAAGCAGTAACTGGAATTAGGTACCACTGAACTCTGTTGCTCTGTGCCCCCGGTGTTGCCGTCCTGGACTGGGAGGAGGGAGGGGGGGAAGTATTGGGGTTCTACCTCCAGATTTCGTTCCCTTATTTTTCTCACCCATCACTACTACTGCTGCGTTTTTGTTCCTTGCACGATTTCAATAATGCGTCTGAGGGTCCAAGATCTCTTAATAATGAGGAGCTGCCATTTCTCTGGTTGCATCTTACAGTAAGATCTTTTTTGTGCATCGCTCTTGCATTCCAACAACTTTTCAGGAACTCTAGGCTAACTCCAGCAGCTGCCCAATTTCCTCTTTTAAGTGCCTGGTCATCAATATCCATGTTGAGATTTGAATTATTAACAAGAATATAGTGCCTCTTACCTTGGTCTTCATGGTGATTGTTCTGTCGATATCTGACTCATTATTAGATAAAACCCATTTAAATACCAGTTTTACATGCACATCTGATTTCATTTAGAAAATAGCATAAAAGGTAGACTTGATCTGCTCTTCATTAATCTGAACTGGAATCGACAGGGTGACTTTAACATACAGGGGATGCTGGTGGGTATGGAACAGACCAGTTCACCCTTGCTGTTCGAGTTTAAATTCAGCCAGATGGCATGAGGTTACTTGTTCTGTGGCTCTTTGACAAAATCCAGTTATCATTAGTCACCTGCTAACACTTGCTGTAGGAAAAGGTGTCTGGAGACAAAGTTATTTTGATATGTTGTAGATAGGCTTGCCCTGTACCAGCATACAAGTAGAAAATTTTTTGCAAACTGTTTTCTATGATCTCCTAGGCAAATTCCATTACCATTGTGAGTTGCATTCACTTAAAGCAGGCTAATGAAGAAAAGATAAACTTGTTTTTTTTTTTTTCCTAAAATTTAGTAAAATCAAGGTAGCTGTGAAATTGTATCTTGGAGTAACAAGAAATAATAGTTCCAGACAGGGTTTTTAAACAGACTTGAGTGATGCAAAACCACAAGCCCCACCAGGCTGTATGTCCAGCACTACAACCTTTCATCATCTGTCTTCTCTATAGTCCTGTCTCTGCCAGTAGGAACAGGGATGAGTCCGGGCTCTTTGTAATTTTTCTTTCTTCCTTCATATATTTTGCTGTGTTTTCTGGATCTGCTCCTGTGGCTGCTTTCTTAGAAATAGTGCCCATAGCAACGTGCTGGTAATAGGAGGGTTGCTTTTATACTGCAGGCTGTTCTCTACGAGAGCATTTTCAGGGACACGAGTGCTCTCACTGCAGTCAGTAGAGGACACCTTCCACTTTCCTGTCCCCAGCAGGGGAGAACCAGAGGCTGCCCATCACCTTCCTGTGGATGGGATGTTTTTAGGGGCTTAGCTGTAAGGGGTACAGCTGTGCACAAGCAGCAGTTTGCTGGGGGCTGGGGTTACCTTTTCTTATAGGAAGTAGCATAAACGCTGATTTGTTCTGTCACTACATCCATAATGTTAAGAAGTTCTTGCAGTCGCGTGTTTATGCGACCACATCTTTTCACTAAACTGGCTTTTTAGCACCTCTTTTTTTCAAAAAAGCTCCTTCCTTGGTATCAGTAAAGTTACGCAGGGAAAATGCACAAGCCACACACGTGAAATCATCGGGCTGGCAGTTTTCAACCCATAAACCATTTATTTCATAGGAGTTCATGAATGGTCGCTAAGAGGAATGAATTGATACGTGCTGTATGAGGAATCTGCATATGTGTAAATTAAATGTTTCCAGTGTTGAATTTGGTCTGCAAAGCAACACAGGTTGAAAATCCCTGCACAACAATGGGATCTAGAAGAGAAATGGAAATCAAAACACTTCAACATATGCAGCTTTTCTGTCCAAAAAGTGTCCTGGTGGCTTCAGGCTTTCCTACTAGAATATGGTTGCTAGAAACTTAAGGAAAAAATAAAGGAGGAGAGGGATTCCCTTTGACATAATCAAGTTAATCTAGGACCTGGGGATTGAAGAAAAAACATTAAATATCAAAAGCTCTTAAAATTGTGGGAGTAAGCAGTATTTTTCAATTGGTAGTGGAATAAATTCAAGGATTTGCTTGTCTTCTCCCTTGCTTGGGTGTAAATCAGTTCTACTGAAGTGAATGGAAGTTCCTATTTTGCTCTGTTGTATATCTCAACAGAGCATCAGGCCATATCATCCTTTTTTTTTTTTTTTTTGTTATTCTTCTTTTGTAAGTATGCCTGAAAACAAATGAACAATGCAAGCAGGATTTGACCAATAGTGCTGGGCTCTGAGGTTTTTAATAAACTTTCAAATGTATTTTAAACAACAAAATGTTTTCTCAATGAGGTTTTTTTTTGCAAGAGTTATTTCGGGGATTTCTTGAACAGTGTATTTTCTTTGAGTAAAATAAGAGTTGCTGTTAATATAGTGTCTCTGAGAAAGGAAGAGGAAGTGCTGAAAGTTAAGGGGCTAAGGGAAATGCAACAGGAAAGACCTATCTCCATCAGAGAAAAGCAGACTTTAAGAGCTGACTTGGGGAAATGAAAGTTATTTTACTGTAAGTCACCCCTTCTCTCTCAAGTACAATGAAGGGAGATAATTGCACCCTGAAACTAAAACATATCCAAGTTAATCGCCTTATCTCAAAAATGAGAAGATAGGAAATTATTGCAGTTCTGCAGCTGGGGAATTATACGAGTCCAAGATATTAGATTAAAAATTCTTCCACTGCATGAGAACAATTTGTAGTGGGTAAGTCTGATGTAATAGTAAATATGATTAAGCTGTTTTAAAAAAGCAACATGCTCTATTTTCCCAATAACCGAGTGGACTTGCAGCAGACAGACCGCTGTTTTGCTAGAAACTCCTGACTGTTCCCCCACCTCCCCACATACTGTATTTTTCCTTTTCCTACCAATCTGTGGAAAAACATGAGGTTTGTTTGTCATAGCCACATAAGAGCAGACACAAGGGTGTACACAGTGTGGACTTTAACACATGGATCTGCATGGGCTTCAGAGTGGCAGGTTGCAGAAAAAACTAAACAAAACTCCCCTTTTAATTCCCAGGCTAATGATTTTATTATGTGACAAATGCACTGAAAACCGAGAAGGCACACGCGCCGCGTTACCCTTCCTCCCAAAGAACTGCAGCAAACACTTGACCTGTTGCTATGGCTGTGCTGTGCTTTTCTCCTCCTTTCCCATCCCTTTTCTAAAAAGGCAGCTATGCTGTTTCTAAATGTCATTGGCTCTGACATTTGCACAGCTCTGGTCGCCTGGTACTGTACCTGTGTGCACTGTTCTCAACTCAGCCTTCTGCAGAGCAGCGCTGTGCTGCTGCAGCCTTGGGGCTGGTGTCCCTGGTGTTTTTGGGTGGTGGGAGGTGTGTGGTTGGCTTCCTTGTTGTGGTCCTTGGTAGGCGGGATGCGCGGTTGCGCCCTGCGTACAGTTGGGTGATGTGCTTTGGATCCTTACAATGGTGCGATCGCGTGTTGCTTTCCTCTTACTACTCCTAGTGAGCTCCAGTGATGCTTTTGACTGGCTGCGTGCTTGTATCCCTGCCTTGCATTTTAATGAAAGGCATCACTCTCTTTAGCCTCTCTCTGCTTGGACAGGATACTCTTTGTTTACGCTGTTTGTTTCTGTCTGGCCTACTTGTAGATCCTGGGCTACCCCGGAGCGGCCCGTTTCTGCTGAATGGAAGTGGGGGCTGTGTGGGTGCTTTGTCTTGCTTTCAGCTTGGGATCTGGCTGGGCTGTGTTGTTTTATGGCTGATGGGTGGGAGTGGAGAAGGGGGGAGCGCAGGGAGGAAGCAGAGAGCAAATGCGATCTTTTTCCACTACGCAGCTGCCAAAAGCATCCTTTGAGTTGGACGTAAAGAAAAATAAAAGGCAGAGTCCTCACAGGAATGAAATTAACCCCGTGTCTAATTTTCAGCCTAGAAAGCAGCGTGTCAGTGCTTAGAGGGAGAGCGGCTGCAGTGTTTACTGTTCTGGAATTTAATGACACAGCATGTAAACCCAAACAAGGTTGGAGAGAGGCAAATGGTGAGGGGAGCAAAGAGGGGGGGAAAGGGAAGAAGAGAAGCCCTTAGATAGGCTGTGGACCTGGATTTGATTACAAGAATAATATGGCTTACACTGACAGTGAAAGCCTGCATATGGTTTTGTGTTGCTTCTCACAGATAAACAAGAGAGGAATGGGATAGGGAGTGTGTTTTGCCACTTGATAGCTCTCTGCATGGAAGCAGAAAGGGCGGCTGTGGCATCACCAACCAACCTGGCTTTATCTCCCCTGGTCGGCTGTGAGCATCTGCCATGGGCTGCTGACAGCCCAAACAGACCTCATGGGGGTGTCTCAGGTCTTCTCGTATGTCCTGGGAACCCCCCCTTGGTTGGGACGCCTGTGTATGCATACATTTCCTGTGACATGAATACATGTGGTGCAGATCTAAACCTAGCCATGTCACAGTCTGCAGCATGACAGAAAACCTGGGGTTAGACGTGTTTTTATGTGTGTATTCATACGTCTATAAAGCCAGTCTCTCTCCCCTTCAAATACGTGTATTTTTCCTAGTTTCAGCTGATACTCTCTGCTACCTCCTTTGATCAGACGTTAGCGTTGTCAGATACCCTGACAAAGTCGGCGCAGTACCTATTTGCGGGAACCTGAGGCAGGAAATCAAGACATCACAATTAGCTGTCTCCCACTTGACTAAATGCTATTTGTGCCCTTCAGCGAGACCTGGACCTCTGGTTTCTCAGAAGAGTGTTGGGCAGAGCTGTGCTGCGGCTCACCCCAGCTTCTCCCTGAGCTTGTGGGATCTCAGCGGGGTGAGCCTGCCTCTGGGGGAGCAGCGCGTACACCTCAGGAGCCCTTCTGTAGAGGCACAACGTTCACAGCTTTTTGGCATTCAGTGTTTCCGATAGCTGTGTTCGCAAGGTGTCTCTGAATGCGATGTCAACTTTAAATAACGTGTAAGGAAGCTGGAGACAGTATTAGGATACACAAAGCAACTGGCAGGTTTTGCATGGCAGAAAAAGGGGGGGGTGTGGGGTGTGTGTGGGGTGTGACTCATTGCTGCTTTGCCGGTAAATAATGGTGACCCACGTGATGAAGGTGGTAGCGGTCATGACAGATGCTTTTGCTCTTTCAGACGATACTGTTTGTCCTTTGAGGGAAGAAACAGATCCCTGTCGTATTCCAGGGAATGGTGTGTTGGCTGTGTGGCTTCTGCCTACAGCAGCTGCTGCATCTATTTTCTTTGCAGGGCTGAGTGAGTGTTTCCTGTGGACCTCAGCAGTTGCCCCTAGAAGGAGATGTAGACTTTGTTGATGAGCAACATCATAGTTCTGGCATTCTTTAAGCCATGTTTTGGTGGTTCCTTTTGGCATATTTTATACCTGCTTTATTAAACGCTGTGTGAGGTGAAGAGGCAATGGCTGAGGCAGTTGCTAGCTGTATGTGAAGGACTTTGCATGTTCAGTGGAGAGGGGATGGTGTTCTCCATGTCAGCACAGCAACTGAGAAGAGAGTCTCTTCTATCATGCTCCTGGCTTTCCCCATGCTCCCAGTTGATTTTGGGCAAGTCTCACTGGGGCAAAGCTTTCTAATTTTCTGGGTAAGCAGATCTCTTTCTTTTGCTTCACCTTGGGCCTCTTTTTATCCACCTGCAAAATGGTATGGATGGTGTTCTGGAATAGATAGGTCTGCTTTTTCTTTTATTTTTTTTTATGTTGGTTTGTTGTTTGTTTGTTTGTTTTAATGGTGGAACACTTTTTTACAACTTCTTCAGGGACTTTCTGTGGTAGATTTGGGGAGGCCGATATCACCACTGCCTTAAATGGAGTAGGCCGCCTGAAGGCTGGAGGGACATTAAATGATTTGGCAATAGTCGCAGAACAAGTGGGGCTGTAAATTAATGAGAGCCTGAGCTCTGGTCTATAAATGAAGGGGTCTGAGTAAGGTGGATCCCCAAGATAACAGCGCTGAAGGACATTTCTCTGCTGTTCCATTCCATCCTTGACCAAAACTACTGCTCTTTGATGGGTTTTTGGTAGGAACTGACATGCTACACAGTAGTTGTGTTAAGAAGATAATGTATAGTTGCAATGGTAGTAGCATACAGATAAACCCAGTGTAATCACTTAAACTGGAATTTACCTTGGAGTCCAGGATCCCCGTGATCATGCACAAGGAGTAGGATTCCCCTAAGAAGCAGGGACCTTCACCTTGAAGAGCAGCGCAACAGTGATACGATTTAATAGGAGGATTCCTGTAGCTGTTGTAGTAAACTTAGTGGGCTTCTACACATGGACTTAAAAAAGCAGAAATATTTCTTAGGTGTGATTGTCTTCAGTTCAGTTCTGGCTGTAGCCACATTGGTTTGGCACTGGCCTGGAGAGAATGAGATTAGACTAAATAAAATCTTTTAGTCCTAGAAATTAAAAAAGAAAGCAATAGACTCAGGGCTGCAATGAATAAAAGCAATCTCTGTTGTTTTAAATGAAGTTGTAAATTCCCCACATTACCTGTAAATCTGGAGTTTAGTGGCATCATATGCTGCTCACCTTCCTATTGTGATGTGGAGAAATCCATAATTGGAAAACCAGTTCTTCTATGTCAGCAGGATCAGAACATATAATAATGGCCAGGTATCACTTGTAATGCTAAAATTGTAGCAGGCTCAGATTGGTTGATGAGAACAGTTGTTATCCATGAGCCAACAAATTTAGCTGAGTCTTAACTTCATTAGCAGTGTCTAAATGCATTAGCCATATGCTCCTCAGCATATGGGTAAATACATAACAATTTATTTTCATTAGGGTTTTCTTACAAGTGCTGCTAACCCAAGCTCCGCTAGAAATGTTTACAACATGACACGTCTCTTCAAATAAGAAGCTGGCCTTCTGTACAGCAAGTCATCCTGAAAGGGTGGCAAACGAGATACTTCCCCCACCCTTTCCAAGAGTAGGAAGGTACAGCTGCTGCGGGTCTGATCTGCTGCAGCTAGCCACGCTCAGTTCCTGCAAGGCTTTGTATTAAAATGAGTAATAGAAGGCTTTGGAGAAATGCCTATTCAAACTCGTGCCGTTAAATCCCTGGTATTACAGAATCACAGAATGGTAGGGGTTGGACAGGACCTTTGGAGATCATCTAGTCCAATCCCCCCTGCCAAAGCAGGTTGACCTAGAGCAGGTTGGACGGGAATGCATCTGGTATTTATGTATTCATTGTGTGCTGTCTTCTGGCTGCCTACGGTGCGCCTTGGGTGGCATCACCTCCTGGTAGCTTTACCTGGATGTAAGACTCGTGACCCCCTGGGTTCTCCCTGCTTCCTCCCCCGGCAAGACGTAAAGATGAAATATAACTTTCCCTAAGAGGGACTGAGTGTGAAATTGGGCTTTAGTCATGGCCCATAGTGAGATGGATGCAGTGCTGGGAAGGGCATGGTGGGTTTGCAGGAGGGGCGCTGGGGAAGGGCTGTGTAGGCTGTGGGGAAGAGCTTCAGTAGCTGTGGATGTGGAGCAGATGCAAAGTAGCCTTTGCATGCTCAGGCTTCTTTTAATTTGTAAGAAATAAATGAAGCATTATTTTCTGGAGCACTCTTTTTTTGGTTAAACAGTTATGCTATCTGATCCAGAAATGCAAGTTGCCTGGAAAGACATGGAAGTATAAGAAAGGACCAATCTTGTCAGAGAGGTATAAAGATCAAAAGTTAATCTAATTGTCCGCATCCTCAGAGGCCTCAGCACATGTCTAAGTGTAGATGATAATGTGAAACCAGAACCAACGGCAGTTGGATTCTAATCAGGTGTGTCTGAGAACTGATTGTTTTCTTCTTTTGTGGTTGGTTTTTGTTTTGTTTTTGGTTGTGTTTTATAAAGAAAAAAAAAAGGTTTTCAACAGGAAGTCTAAACAAACCTATGTGCTTTTAAAACAGCTGTTTCAAATTGCTGTTTTTTTCTTTGTGTTTTCACCATGTAATGCAGTCAAATGGATGCTACGGTCTTGGGTTGTCCTTGTGCTTTTTAACTTTTCATTTTGTTTCTTTGTTATTAACCTTTTTTTCCTGCTTCCATTTTGTAATTTTTAAATATTCTATGAATTTTAGATGATTCTTATTAAGGTAGAGGGAAAAGTGAAATGTTCTTTGCACAGTTGCACTGGTGCAATTTTAAATATTCAGGTAGAAAAAGCAACCCACTCACTGAACATTAGTGATTTTTATCTCGCCCTGTGACAAGAAAAAATAAAATTACAAGCAAGAGGAGAAGAAATTGAAACCTCTATACATATTTAAAAATACTCCCAACTACATATTTTCATAATAAACTATGCAGAAACCCCATTAAAATAATTGCAAATTAGTCTTTACTATTTTATGAGCTTCTATAGTTTCCGTGCATTATATCTGATGGCTTTTTTTCATTTCTGGGCATATGCAAAGCTGTTAACTTTTCATAGGTAGCATGATGCCAGAGGTGATTTAGGTAGGATTAGTGAAAGCTTGGCTACTGGAGCCATAAGAAGTCACATGTGATGATGAGTTAATGAGTTTAAGTATTGTCTGGAAAACTGAGTAGGACTTTAAACACGGTGATTATGTTCCACTCAAGGAAGGAAAAAAGATGCATGGCAAGAGCAGGGTTTGGAGGGAAATGTCCCTTCAGACACACAGGAAAAGGGGATAGGGAACCCCAAAATCTTAATTGATTTGCCTGTATTTGCTTTTATGTCTACATATTGAGAGGGAAGAGCAAGCCCTGGGTAGGATAACATACCTTGTGGCTCTAGCTGGTAGCTTAGGGAAGAAGTACAAAGAGGTATTAACAAGAAATGGGGGATTGATATATGATTTTTTGCAAAGGTTACAGCTTGCAAAGGGATGACCAAATCTACCTTGATCAGTTAATACCCTGCAGCATACAATGTGTTGTGAAAAGAGTGTGGCAAGGCAGCTGGAGGAAGGGTGGCATTTCAGTTATCCTTCTTTGTATTCCACATCTGAGGACAGCCTTGGACAGGAGCACCTTGCAGCCAAGGTAGGGTGGAAAAAGTTCTTGATCGCACACAAGGGGAAAATGGGAGAGCGTTGGGGGAAAAACCTACAGTTGATGACCTTATACCAGGGGTCTGTATTTTAATAAAGAGTCTCATATAGTTCATGACAGATAGAATTAGGGACCATGCGAATATCTTGTAGTTATATTTGTGTTTATATTTTTCACTACCCACCCCACCACCCCCAGTGCCCCAGGGAGCCATCTCAAAGACCTCATAAACGCAAGATTTCATTTTCTAATGCTATTTCATTTCCTGGATGGAGGACCTGCCACGAGAAGACCAGACCTCAAATTATAATAGCCCTATAAATAACTCCCTAAGGCAAAAGGAAAAAAGAAAGCCTTTGAAAGACAACCACAAGTGCAAAAATGGAGGTGTTTGGGTTCTTGCAGAACCAGACTAAGCAGCTCGAGTTAGGACATCATTAATTTAGTGTAAAGTTTTTTTGGGTTTCCCTGTTTCTCTCTGTGCACTGTTTACTTACAAACCTATATCTAAAAGGTCCTGTGAGATCTTTTTCCTTGAGTTTAAATTTTTACGGTGTTTTGGTGCCTTTTGGCCGTCTTTAGAGTCTGCTAGAAAATGGAGTTTCCAGGTAAAATTGAAAACAATCCAACAAACCGACTAAAACAAATACAATCACAAATGAAGTAAAAATAGTCTGAAAAGGCAACTTTTTCTTCTTTCTGGGTGAAGTCGTTTTATTTCAGCAGACCCAGACTGTCTGCCTGCTTTCCACTGGAAATCTGTGCAGAATTGGCACATCGACTAGAATAAAAACACTCCCGAGGAATCGGCATATTCTGTCAAAACATTTGAACAGCTCCTGTCTCCCGGAGCACAGCGCTGCTGTGGAGCCGGCGAAGGGAGCTCTGCGACACGCGGTGCCGGCTTCCCCTCCAGCCTCCCTTCTTGAATCCACCTTTTTGCATTAATTATGGGCAGAGTGCTTCAGGTTAAATTATATTTAGCTGTGGTGGGAGTAGAGAAAGAGGTTTGCGAGAGCCTTTTGCGCCATGGTGTGAGGTCTGTCCTTTCTCTGTTGCTGCTAAGTCTGTGTTGTATATGTCAGGAAGGTCAGGCTGTAGGAGCCCAGTATCTTCCTGTAGCATCTTGAGTCAATGTACTGGCCAGGGACAGCCGGGCTGGCAAAGCTGAGCTCCAAGAGAAGTCCGGCTTCGTAGAGGCAGAACTCCACCTTGACAGATGCCTCTGTGCCATCCCTCTCGCTGCTGCATGACTCTCTGCTATGTGTGAGCTCAACCTCCAGCAGCAAAGGTCCATCTCTGTGTTGTGGAGTAATGATAATTTATTTTTTGTTATGACTTGGTTAATTTAAAAAAAAAAAAAGAAAAAGAAAAAAAGAATGAAAATTGTAATCTTTGTCTAGAAGAAGATACACAGCAATTACAGAATGTAACTAAGCAAAGTGTGATTAGCCTCAACCTTTGCAGCAGGACACTGATTACTTTAGTTTTGCTAAGTAGTATCTCCGTCCTCTAGCACTGAAATGGAGGGGGGGCCGTGCTGGTGGGCTCTACCCGGTATGAATGAGTGGCAAAATCAGGCCTGCAGCCAATTTACCAGAGGTGCTGTCTGTCTGTTATTGAGACCAATTGCTTAGGAATGTAATTGTATCTTTCTTGTTACCAAAATTGATATCCACTGACTGACAGCAGCTAAATGAGTGTGTGTTTTTGCAGAATTTCTGGGCTGTTGCGTGATAAGGCGTTGTGGCGGACAGTGTGAAGTCAGTGGTTTGAAACAAATGAAGTTTTTTCTTCGAATTTGAAACAGTGATGTGTATTAAGCAATGCTTTACTGTGCTGATGAACTAGCAGATGGTGTCTTTTAAGGCTGCACGTGAGAATAGCCTGTTTGAATGAGTATCGGACCTACTTGTCTAAGCCCCATCCAGCAGAAAAATCCTTTAAAAAATTAACATAAAAGTAAAGAAGGTAGGAAGGCAAGCAACCCTACGTATGTGCTTATCTTATACGCCGTGGCACGTGCCCACGTAGCAATTCGGAGCCATTCTGATAAAAGTGGCATAATTGAGGAAATGTGATGGAAGAGAATGATCCGTGCCATGGAGAGCAAGGAGGACGGGGGTGGCTCATAAAACAGCCGTAGCTCTGCTCGGGTTAGTGGCAGCGCAGCAGTCTTATAGGGGGTGGGTTGTGAATGTGCATTCCTAACTCTATTACTTATCCCCTGGGCCAGAAGGGCCAGATGTGTTGCATAGGCAACATATTTAATCTGTGAATGATCATTCCTGATGGATCCCCTCCAGCCAGTCCAAAAGTTACATTATTGGGCCACAGCCCACTTCAAGTAGAAAGACAAGACCACCCAATCTGGTGCCTTTAGGGAAGGGAGAAGGTGGAATTACTGTGATTACTATGATTAATAATTTCACATTTTATGCAAGCAGTTCTGCACTCTATGGCCAAAATGCTTATATACTGGTGCCTAACCCAAGGCAGCTAAAGCCACCCTGTGGCACCTAAAAGCTTAATTAACCATATGATTCTCGCAGGAATTAATAGGCGTTGTTACTTTCAAATGTTGATATAACTCCTTTTATTTAGTTACGCAAAGTCTGGCATGCTGCACATGTAAATTTTGGCCTGAGCATAAACCATGCTGACAAAATATGGTCACCTTTGGGACTGAAATGAAGGCAGTTTACCACAGCATGGCCATACAGGAGAGGAAAACCTGTTAAAATCCTTCTATGGACAATTATGGCAAATATATGTTAAAAGGCTTTGAGACCTTTCACAATGACGAGCCCATCTCTTCCGAGGACAGGTAACAGGCTGAAACAACACTGCCAGAATTGAAGCCTCTTAATATATTATATTACTGCCTCACAGAGGTCTAACCGAGACGCAGGTTTGTGCAGACTTACCACTGTCCAAACACCAGAGCAGTCACCTGATTTGCTAAAAGCTTATCTGCAGAGGCAGATGTGGAAGAAAGGAAGCGTTCTTGCAGTTTGGTGGGCAAGGAAACTAAGGGCTGTGGCTATAACAGTTTTGCTTCACCACCCGTTGAGATCACTGGCCGAGTGTTCGCTGGGCACGGGAGCAGGTAGCCAGTGACTCCTCCAAGCCTGCGCAGAAAGAGGCAGTGACAAGGCTACGAAATGCATTCGCATCCACTGGGTTCCAGCTCAGCGCTGCAATCACTGCCGCCTTCTCAGAGCCTCCTGTTGCTGCGGGAAAAGTTTGTATTACACAGAGGAGGATAATGCCTCAAAACACCCCCACTGTAATAAATAGGCACCTTAAGTCGAGAGTTCAAGCACAACTTGCTTTTCTACTACTTCTGTAGTCAGTCTGGTAATTTTTGTTTGGCTTAGGAAAAATAGGAATAAGTGTTAAATTAATGCTTAAAAGATTGCCTCTCTTCAGAGAAATTTGTTATCCTTTTTCTCATTTTCAACACGGAAAACTTGCTTTTGCAGCAGAGATTTTGACATTAAGTGCCTTGATAGAATAATAGGCGTGAGATGGATTGCAATCTATTGCCTCCAGACTTTGCCAATCATAAACTAAAATCAGTTAATGCATTGAGTTAAAACTTGCTGTATTGTACAATGTGCTAGTAGTATTAAAAAAATCAATCCAGAAAATATATTGATTATATTATCTCCATAGCAACAAACAATAATGGGATAATGTTAGCTTAATAATTGTGCTTTGTGAAAACCTTTCAGAATAATTACTGCATCGTGGTCTTTTCACAATGTGGAATGCAATAACGCTTCTTCCTTGACTGCAGTCACCATCAGCACTGCGTCAAGAGATGCTGTTTTTGTGTGCATGCATATGTATTCATGGGTAATTTTGCTCCGGGTGAAACAATTTAGCAGACTATTTTGGGATCCATTTTTAAATGGTCAAGACCACAAATTGGCAATTGTTTTCTATGTGGTTTGTTTTCTCCCACCTCCTCTGACAACTGGCTACTGTACAAAGAGGCCGTTAACATTCTTTATCCTGTGTCTTTTTTTCCAAGGCGCAAAGATTTTGGCATGCCACAAAACTAAATGTCCAGCTTCAAAGCTGTTCCTTTAATTGAATTTCATCTATCATCCTCTAGAAATGACCTGTTCTACAGGAGCTGAGATATTTGCTTGTGTATTGGAGGACCTGATTCTCTTGTGCATCCTGCATTGTCATATAAATAACCTGAGGTTGTTATGAATAAATATATATATTTTCTTACATATAAGTAGAGGTGTGTGTGTATAACAATTTTAGCTTGAAATTTTAGCAGGAGAGTCAGAGGAATAGACATATATGCTCTTCATCTAGATCTTGCTTTTATTCTTATTTCCAGATCAACCCCATGATCTTGAATGAAACAGAGGTGCTGACCCAAATCTATGATGGAGAGGCCAAGTTTTTAGAGTGGTCAAAACCCCCCAGTTTAATCCCTGAAGTTTAACCAGGCCCTAAACTATGTCCTGTCTCTATGAAAGCCCTTGAGGATGTGGCAGTGGATCAGGAGTTGATTCACCTTCTGGTTGTGCCACTATTTCCTGATGTACCTGTTGCGCATGGGCTGGATTTGGAGATCAGCCATCAGAGAGTAGGCTGCTGCCAGATCTTGCGCTGGCAGGAGACTCTCCATGGCTTTCATAGGGTGCCTTGCTACTTCCAGTGATATGATGGGATGCCCTGTTACTTCTCATGGCATGGGTGATCTAGCGATTGCTCCTCCTGCCCTTTTCCTGGGGGAAAAAAACAGGAACAAACTAATGTCAGATTAAATTTTTAGCATCTTTTTTTTTTTTTTTTCTTTTTAGAAGTGCATCATATTATTTTGATTCTTACTTCCGGACAGAATTTATCCTTCAAATGGCCCATAATTTGATTTCTTACCGTTTACCAGAGAGGGGTCCCTTTTTTCTTTGAGAACCCCCAGGAGAAAGCCCCTACCTTGGAACCGCTAATTACAACATGGGACCATCTTGGAGCCAGAAATGTGCAAATCCTGAACTCTGTAGCTGGTGGCACTTTAGTACCACATACATAAGAAATGCAGTACAGCGCAAGTGCTGACAGTTTTCGGTATGAGATGACATCTTCATAAGGAGCTGGATTGTACTGTTGTCCCCTGACATTGTTTTCCACTACCCTCCCTCTAGGTTGTTGCTTTATGGGGAGGGTGGGATGGAAGAGTTGCTTTCTGTCCTGAGCACTGGTTACGTTCTGCCAGTGGCCTGGTCCCCTAGGAATGCAGTTAATTCATCGGGAGAGGGAGGAGCAGTGGTTGCTCTTGACTTCATGCCTTGTGCCAAAGCATCTCGTTCTGTATAGCTGTTGCACTGAATGAGGGTGCCAAGCCTCTCGCCTTTCCTGGGTGCAGATGAATGCAGTTATGGAAGGGCAGCTAAATGCATCAATTCCTCTGGAAAATATCTGGTATTTGCAGGTGTGTAGCATCATTCATTTAAAAAAAAAAAAAAAAGCCCAGATGGATTGATGAGGTGCTTTTTCTGATGCTCCTGCAGAATCCAGCCCTGACGGGGGATCTAGAAACAGAACTGAATGTCTGACATGAGCCAATTCAATCCACACCTCCAAAACCAAGCTCTTCTCTCTATGAAACTGCCACAGTTGAAGCTATGACTGTGCTTTTGCTTGGCAGCGCCTGTGCTCACCCTGGGTGCTGGCCAGTGGCCTTGCTGATCCCTAGAACTGTCCCAAATTCTCATTCCACTGCAGCCTCCCGCTTAGTTTCCTTGTGCTCTCTCGGCTCCTTCTGCTGTCCGTGATCCTCTCTTCAGCCCACACAGAGATTGGCACTATGTGTTTCTGTCGTCTTCCTAATCCCTTGTTCCAGGGACGCCTGATAGGGCTTTCTAGCGTCTGTTTTCCATGCTTGGATCCTGCCAGCTGCCACATGGGTGGCTTGGGTCCTAAACAGTGTTTGGCTTTGGGACAGAATGTGAAGAGTAACTTACTTTATGAAAACAAGGAAATTTTGTCAGAATAATTATTTTAAGCTAGGCAAAGGGTCAACCGCCTGGTGTAGCGTGGCTATTGGGGCTGTAGCTTGTCTTATCCTCGAAGGGATGAAACTATTCTGTTCTGCATAGGATCTCACAACACATTTGTGTCCATAGTGGTTTAGGGCAGGTCTGTCCAACCTGGTGGACTGTTGGTCTGGGAGCAGGATGAAGAGCACCGAGCGTTTGTTCACATGGCTAGGGTGAAGATGCTTCAGCTCAGCAGCCACGTGCCCCCTTGTGCCCTGCTGAATGTATGGGCTCACCTCAAGGCTTGTGCGTGTCAAGTTGATTTGTCTGCCCTTAACCTTGTGGCTTTTACAGAGGTGCCATGTGATAGATGCTAGTAAAAAGAGACCTGTCATGCCTATGCCTGGCTTGTCCATGCTACAGATAGCAGCATGCTCTGTTCTGCATCAGAGGCCAGTACAATCTATAGGGACATTTTTCTCCTTTCATGCTTGAGAGCCTGTATCCATACAAGGTGGGAATTAGACAAGAGGAAGCTGGGCTTGTCCAGCTATGTTAAAGTACAGAAATAGTCCTCGTATCTTTCAGTAATGCATTAAGTGGCATGATTAATGTCTGTCACATGTAATGCTCTTTCCAGGTCTCTTCCCTTGATGGAGCACTCTGCGTGCAGTGTACTGCTTTGATTTCAGCACTGTGTTGTGTTTAGTGTCATCATGATAAAAGATCAAAATTTGTGAGCTAGAATTTGTGATAATCTTTAGTTCTTTCAGATGCATCTTTCGTAGTTTCAAACTTGGTGGTCACAGATAATTAAGTGGCTTTGATTCTATAGTCAGTTCATAAACAATGGTAGAGACCCCTAGCACTACACAAGGGCAGCGTCTCTCAGGAGGCCAAGATGTTATCGCCCACTGAATGAGTAATGTTGCTTCCTAAAGCTGGGGTTTTTCTTGATACCCACCTGTCTAAATAGTATCTGCTTAGGCACTAGTGAGTTAAAGCAATATGAGATAGCCCAGAGTTTGCATCAGAAGGAATGAAAAAAAAAAAGCTTAAACACTGTCATCCTAATTCTGTAGGTGAAGGTGCAAGGTTTGCATGTGAACATGTAATTTTTCTAGTACTTATTTCAAAGTCAGCACTATTGCACCTAAGAGAGACTACTGCACAATAGGATTGTTTAATATCGTTTATCTTTAAAAACGACATTTTCATAATATGAAGGAATCTGCTGTTGATGGATCTGAGAAGGAGGGGGATGTTTTTCAGAAGTGGAGAAACTCCTTGGAGAAAAAAAGAGTCCCTGTCTCCTTTTCTTGGGAAACAAATCAACCTTCATTTCTCCAAATGCCAATTTGTTGCCCCCTATAGCAGGGCTGTGTTGTCAGAGTACTCCTGAAATGTTTGCCGTCTTTAGATTTAGCTAGCATGTCTGTCTGTCCTACAATAAGTTGTTTCCATTTCTTTAAATTATGCAATTACTGCTTTGCCTCCCTTAAGGGAGGCCAGCAAAGAAAACTAATAAAATTCATTCACCATTAGTAAGATGTGCTGAATGCATATGCTAATCCATCTGAGAGACATTGAGCACACAGTGAAAAAACACATTGCAATGGTCTTCTATTGCACAATGAATTCCCTCCTATAGAGAGCACTGTAATTCTCCATTTTCCTGTTGTAATTTGAGGATGTCGTAATATTAAGAAAGGCAACAAAGATGGTTAGCAATCCAGTGGAATTACATACAAGAAGAGATTGTGCAGGAGAGAATTACACTCAGTTTGGAAAGAAGACAACTTACAGACTCATAGAATAGTTTGGGTTGGAAGGGACCTTTAAAGGTCATCTAGTCCAACACCCTTGCAATGACCAGGGACATCTTCAACTAGATCAGGTCACTCACAGCCCTGTCCAACCTGACCTTGAATGCTTCCAGGGATGGGGCATCTACCACCTTTCTGGGCAACCTGTGCCAGTGTTTCACCACCCTCATTGTAAAAAAACTTCTTCCTTGTATCTAATCTAAATCTACCCTCTTCCAGTTTAAAGCCATTCCCCCTCATCCTATCACGACATCCCTTTGTAAAAAGTCCCTCCCCATCTTTCCTGTAGGCCCCCTTTAAGTACTGGAAGACTGCTATAAGGTATCCCCAGAGCATTCTCTTCTCCAGGCTGAACAACCCAAACTTTCTCAGCCTGTCTTCATAGGAGAGGTGTTCCAGCCCTCTGATGGTTTCTGTGGCCTTCCCCTAGACCCGCTCCACCAGGTCCATGTGTTTCCTGTGCTGAGGGCTCCAGAGCTGGACGCAGTAACTCCAGGTGGGGTCTCCACAGAGCAGCGGGGCAGAATCACCTCCCTCGACCTGTTGGCTACACTTCTTTTGGTTCAGCCCACGATACTTAAAAGAGATTTAGTGGAAATTATATGCTCTAGTGAAAAAAAACCCAACCACACACACAAAAAAAAAAAACAACCCAAACCCAAAAAAACCCCACAAAACCAAACACATAAGCCATCATTCCTTTCTCTTTTTAGTTTTTTGACTTATTATAAATATATGTTTATCACAGGATCAGAAATTGCAGTGAGTCTGTAAGACCTCATATGGAGTCTTTCATGAACGCACATTGCACAAATTGTATTTCTCTTTGTACATGTCTTCATAATGACATGTTTTCTGGTTTTGATAAAGCTTCCTAGAAGCCTGATTAGGTGTCTTCTGTGACATTTACTATTAAGTAAAATGAGGGCCTAGCAGATTTAAGTGTTATCTAGACAATAGTCCTAATAAAAATAGTAAGGTTGCAATTATAGCTCTGCAGCAGATATAAACAAGGTCTAAGCTAATGTCAGGCAACTTCCAAATAGATAAAAAGAAATATTATTTTAGCCAGTGTAATCAGTCTGGAGAATTCATCATTGCAAGAATCGGGGAGTCAAATACAGCAGCTGGAATAATTTGAGGGTCTGGATAATTTTATGACTAATTACATTTGTAGCTATGCATATTATGATAAGAGTAATTGAATCTTAAGCTAGCAGTTGGGTGAGGAAGAAAAGTCCCTCTATTTAAAGCATTTCAGAGTTAACAGTGTATGTAGGGTGATTTTTTCTCTTGCCTTTCTCCAGAGCCTCAGGCGTGTGATATGTCTGAAAGCTTGGAAATAGATCGAATTTGTTGATATTCCTATCTCATATGCTGTCTGTGTTTCTGTGGCAGAGAAGGAATGGTTTTGTAAGATCCCAAGAAGGAGGACTGAGAAAGCTGGAAATTGTCACTGGCTCTACCATTGACTTCTTGTGTGGCATTTGGTAAATTGCTTAATCTTGTGTACTTCGAACTCCCCACCTGAGACAGATGGGCACTTATGTCCCAGAGATGTTGTGGAAATGAAGTTTGTAAAGTGAAATGAGACTGAAAAGAGAAAGACAAAAAGAAAGTGAGAATCATTGCAGTATGCCAAATTAACGTCTGAAGCCATATCTATGTGGGAATGCTTTGGAAAGTTAAGGTGAATCAACTAGAAGTGTGAATGCAGCGTGTACAGATGAAAGTGCAGTAAATCTTTTCCACGAGAAGAGTCTCTCTTATTCTGGAAGTGGCTGTGTATCACCCTGAGGGGCTGGTGTAGATGGGCTGGGTTATTCATCCTACGCTCCATATTTTTATTTTTAAGTTTCCACATCTTATCTCCTGTGCCTCAAAACCCTCCTTGAGGGTCTTACCCTTACTATTCTGACTGGGAAGCTGCTCTAAACTCTCACTACTTTGATAGTCAATAACTTTCATCTAATTTCTAGCAACATTTATCCATGGCCAGTTTATACTCATTTGATCTTTTAGTAATGTAGATCTTTATATTAAATAGATATTTTTCCCTCCCTGATGATTACTCCCAGTACATTTATAGACAGCAAGCATGTCTCCTCCCTTTGGTCTGCTAAAATGAACCTTTGGTTTGCTAAAATGAACTCTCCTAATTACTACTTGTAAGACAGGCCTTCTGTTCCCTGAGGATCCTTGTAACCCTTTTCTCCACTCGTTCCATTTTTAATTCATTCCTTTTGAACGTTGCTCATCAGATTTGCACACAGCATTCCAGAGAAAGCATATCCCAGATACTCTACATTTGTAGTTTCTATCATACTTGTTCATCATTATCCTGTGGTTGATGTGTCCATCCAGGTTTTTCCCTTCTCTGTCATTTTCAAACAATCTACTACTGCAGAAATTCTTGGAGTTAACATAGTCCCTCTAAGGGCACGAAGCTTTGGTTTCAACTAAAGACTCTCCTCTGTTGCAGTTGTTCAGGTTCTTTAGGTCATCCAGTTCTTCTGATATGGCAATCTCAATCTCTCTGCCTGCTGAGGAAAGGATCTGTCTTTCAACCCAGAACCATGAGTGTACTTCACTAAAGTCTGTCTGTTTTTTTGTGCCAAAGTTAGTCCTCAAAACATTGAACGGGGTTTGTCTCAAGACTGACCCTTGAGAAATTCGTTTCCTCCTTTCGTGCCTATACTTTTTTCTTCAACTCAGTCCATACTCATTGCCCTACAGCTTGCATGTTTACCGTCTCTCAATTTTTATTCTGATCTCCATCCTTTTGGGCGTGATGACTGTTTGCCTACCACCAGACCACGTGCATTACTGAAGTCTGTGTACATCTTCCACTGTTCCCTCACCTAGAAAATGTGTCATCTTCCCAAAGAAAGATGACACAGAGTGTATCCCATCTCCCATTCCTCGGACCCTCTTTCCTTTAGGTATTTGCTATGAAGCAGGGTGCCAGGTTGTAACCGGTGGGCCAGAAGTGGTGCCTGAAGGGACCGTTAACTGGTTGCAGCTGCTCCGTCCAGCCATGCCACTTACGCAGTGCTGGTCCTTACGACTCAAATGTTAAAAACATATGGTGGGGTTTGTGAGAAAAGCCGAGGACTGTGTGTGTTCCGTGCACTGGGAAATCTGGCATGCTATTGAGGTCAGGCTCGCAATTGTGTATTTACTTGCTTGGCTTCCCCTCCCTCCCGCCGACTCTTCAGTTACCAGCCTATTAGAATCAGCCATTAACCTGGTTAATGGGGAGAGACAGCACATACCAGAAAGGATGATGTGCTTTTCTTAATTCCCTCTTGGAAACCTGACTGTTTTAAACTGTAAATGTCTCAAGCAAAGGCTGAAAAGGGTCCAAAGCATGTCTTGCTTTTGTAATGCAGGCACACCCAGGCAGAGGAGAGCGAGATGAGGCTGCGTTCTCCTTAGGGCTTCACTGGGAAGTGATCTTCAGGGGTGAAAGGGTAGTGCCCTGACAAAACTGCCCAGGTGGCTTCAAGCTAGCTGCGTGCAGGCGTTGGGGTGGTGGATCGGCATGAGTAAATTTTATTGTATCTTCTGATCCTTTCGGGTGATGTGATCCATTAAGGTGATATCTCCATGCCATCTGATCCTTTGGATGATATGACTTGATCATGAGACCCTCTGCCCTGTCTGACCAGGGCAGGTGATGGACAACAGAAGGAGAAGAGGATGATGAAAGGCGCGGGGTAAGGGTAGAGTGAAAGGGAGAGCTGATGCAAGAGGGAAAACAACCATCTTCCAGGGAAGGACCAGTTTCTCTGAACGCTGATATGACAACTCCTTGTTCCAGACAGCAAGGGCTCATACGGCACACAGAAATAAACCTGCCCACTTAGTTTTTTATTAAAGACCTGAAAAGGTAGAAGGAAAAAATTACAATTTGTTTGGTATTTAGTTCAGGTAATTTTTTTTAATTGTGTAATGAGAACACATTGTCCAAATTTTCATATGCAGATTCAATTAGTGTTTGGTTAATTAGCCTTTACAGATGAGGATTAACTTAATTACATAACACTAACCTCTCTTAATAACTATTAAGGGTAGGAAGGCTGCTTTTAATAAATTTGGAAGGGCTATATGTGTTTTTTAAAATCTGAAATGGCATACACATAAATTAAAACAAATTACACACAGAGGACAGCCATTAAGGGTAACGATCAAAGGAAACAAACTATGTACATGGCTCGGAATCAGGCTGCTTAGAATCTCATGCTGTTTTCCTCCTCTTGTCTGCTGGCATCCTAGTGTTTTCACCAGGATTATTACTAGAGATGATGTACAGTCTGGGGTCATTCCTTCAAAGTGGGCTGCAGTCTGATACAAGGTTGCTTTAATTAAATGTTATCCTGTATTAAAAAAAAAAAATCAATTTGGGTACTAGGTTATTAGCAGTTGTTTTTTTTTTTTTCCAGGTGGTCTAAGGAAAAAAGACATGTGAAGCCCATTGAATACTAAAAATCCAATCCATAAATGTAATTCATTGTCATTATGTACCATAAATAACTGTATAGATTTCTGTCTCCTGATAAGAGGTGTGCACTCAAAGAATGATGCTTTGGTTATTAATATCATAGTGAAACAGAACATCATGTCTGACTACAGGGTAGTGAGAGTGGAACATATATAGGACTAGTGATGGGATGTGGCATCTTTGGTTTCTGAGTCACAGGTTTGAATCCAGGGTGTTTTGGTGTCTGACATCAGGTAATGTGTGATGGTCTTCAGAAAGAGGCACAAAAAAAAGCCTTTTTTTTTTTTTTCCTTTGTCTGTCTTGAATGGGTAATGTTTCGCACTTGTAATGGATTTTGATGGGTGTACCACATCGCCCTCCACACAGCTCAGTAGATTTTGTAGCTTTTGATACACTACAAATTGCAAGGGCTACCCTCATACATTCTGCAAGTCACTCTTTTTGAGTCCAAATTTTGAGCTACTGTCAGGAGCACACATCTGCTGGATCCCAACTGTGTGGTCCCCTTCAAACCATTTTATCTAGTGACCCTTCAGGACTATAGCTAAGTTCATAAACCATGCGATTTGTTTTCCAGCTGCAACAAGCCGGAATGTTACAAAGCATCCTCCATGCACTCTGGGTCACTTTAAGCTTGAGCTTAAGCCTAAAGTCACTTAAGTCCCCATTTGCAGCCGCGAGATCTGCAAGTATTGAGCAACTAATAACAATAGGTTGGATATGCCTCATGTTAGACGCCCCAAAACTGAAATGTGTGGTAGTACTGCCTCTTTCTGAAAACTTTGGCTTAGTGCCTACACCCGTTTTCAGCAAGGAGGGAAGATGACATTGCTGCAGATTTTTCCTTGCTGTGAGGAACTAGCAAGGTGAATATGCAACAAGGAGGAAGTTGCTGAAGGATCTGTCTTGCAGTGGCAGAATCTATTGAAAAAAGGAAAGGGGATGCTTGAGCCAACAGAGTCCTTTCTGAAGCCCTTTCATGTATGTGCTGCTGAGGCTGAAGTCTCAATGTTCGGTATCTCAAGATAGATGGTTGGCAACAGCCGGGCTTGGCTCTGACTGCTGCAGACCCAAATCTCGTTCCCTTCCGTAGGGGTTGCACCTGTATCCCTGAGAGCGGGATTTGGCCTTGCAAGTGGTTCTACCCACAGATGCAGCTGATGAGACGTGCTCAGAGGAAGGGGAGAATGCAAATTCCCTGCAGGGAGGCAACCGCCAGCCATGTAAACAAAGAAGCCTTCTGGGTGTGCAGCAGTCAGCCCACTTGAGCTGCTGTTTCCATGGTGTACCAGATGCTGTAAAATATGCTTTCTTCAGGGAAAGAAGCTTTTCATACTCCTGCATTATCTTGTTTGATAATGGGCTGTCATCAGGCTGGTACCTCACTGTAGGGGCCACACGCAGCAAGTCCCCCCTGCCCCAACCCTTTTCTGAGTTGTTGGCAATTCATATTCTGCAGCTTCCAAACAAAGAAAAAGCAAAGTGATTTTTCTGACATGGAACAGCATTACTGACTATGTTTTTACATTTCATTGTTACTAGTGGCTGTTTAATGTGCTACAGTTCCTCCTGATGCACATGGTGCCATCTCATAATACCATGCATTGTTTTGCTTTTCAGTTTCCTTCTGTTTTCCTAAAAAAATTAGAATCGTGTTTCCATTTTTCCCTGTTTACTCCCTTCCTACCCCTCACATTGCTTCACTATAGCTTTGTCTTATGGCTGTTTAAGCCACTGGGTACGTGTCAGCAGACAGCATTTCTGAGTTCGCTTCCTCTCCTTGTGTTCAACCTCTGGATGGTCTTGAGTCAGAGAGGTGTCTGTCTCCCTTTTCTTGTCAAACAGTTGCTGCTGGTGGGCAGGTGCTTAGTTATCCTGTATGTTTTAAGTACAATTGCAATTATAAACCTGGACAAACCTGCAATAATGAGCCTTGGAGCAGATCGACCTCAGCTAGTGTAAATAAGTTACCAAAAGCACTTATGAGGCTTGCTGTGCTTCAGACATGACTCATAGGAGGAGGAGGATGTTTTCAAGGTACCTGTCTACTGGAAGCCGTGTTCACAGATGATGCTGCAAAACTGGCAGAGCTGTGTGGATGTGGCATATCCCCTCACTGGGTACCGAGACCATCACAGGTTGGTTGGTCTTCCTGATGGCTATTGAGGATGAACACAAGTGCCTTCATTTGACCCTAGCACCCTCCAGCTGAGAGGCATGCCTCGGCTTGTAAGGGATGCACACACACATGTTCCCCCTGCCTTGACCATGCTCCAGCCACTGCAGTCTTGCAGGACTCTGCGCACACTCTTTGCTCATCTTTCCCAGGCATCCCGATGAGACCTGCTCCCATGTGCTCACCATGCCCGTGTGGAGGGGGTCCCAGGAGGGCAGTGGGTCCCAGGGGTGGATGGCGGAGGCAGGCAGTGGTGTGTACGTGTGTGCAATGCTGCAGGATGTAAGAAAGTGTTCTGGAGTGTAGAGAACAAGTGCCTTTTTATTTTTTTCCCCCACTCCCAAGGATGCTTTCTCACAATCTCTCCCAGATACTTTTCAACTTCTTCCCTGCCCCCATCCTGTAGGCTTGTACTTCTCAGTCTGGGGAAGAAAAACTAAGTGTGGTTAATCTTAAGCTAGTGCAATCATTTAGGAGACCTGGAGGTGGAAAACCAGTTATTGGTTAACAGGCCTGATTTGAAATGTGTTCTGCCTGACCCCTCTATTGTAGTGAGCCAGGAGCAGCATTTCCAAGAAGCCAGCTTTCTGGAAGGCTTTTTCACTGAATCATTTAAAGCCTCGGCTTCTTGTAAATGTTAATATCCTGCTGGCTTGCTGGAATGCAGCTGGTAGATATAGCAAGTGCAATACCTATGTGCACGCTCTCAATCCAAAGCAAAACTTAGCAGGCGAGGTTTAGGCTGTAGTTTGGGATGCCCTTGCTGAAGGCTCAGGCTAGGAGGAGAGCGTGCTGGAGGGCAGACCTGACTTGGCATCGTCTCACAAGGCTGGAAGTCCCCCTGCCCCGTGCAGCCGATGGCGTGGTGATACAGCAGGGCTTTGCACCCTGTCTTTGACTCTGCCCAGGAACCTCGAGCAGTGCCCTGAGTCGCGCTGGAGCCTTGGCGCGGCCGTAAATCTGTCAGCGGAGTTTAGGCAGGTCAGAGTCCCTCTCCCAGGCAAGGCGGTCAGAGCACAGCCACAGGCACAGCCCGCTTCACCCAGTCTTAGATGGCTGCTTGGAGAATAGAGCTGGGGAGCTGGTGGTGGGATTTGGTCCCAGGATTTCTCCTTGCAGCAGCGGGGGAAGGCAGTCCCACACCTCTGTGATGCTGAAATCATAGCAATTGCAGGCTGAAATCCTGCTACTGCTGAAGTATTGCCGTAGCAAAACGCAGGTCGAGGTGAATGTGTATGTACCTCTTCCCCTCCCTCGGTGTCTGCAGATAAAAGCCTTTTTGAGTTAGCTGTATGTATTTGTGGTATGACAAAGGCTTGGTCCACCTTAGTTTTTGTGTGCTAAGGGATGAGACCTTTCTGCTTACCTTAGTAGTAAAGTATTTTTCAGGTAAGAATATATATTTTTTTCAGGCAATCATCTAAATCACATCTTTCATAATTTTATCTTTTGTGTGTTTTCTTACATGCCATCCAGTGCTTTAGCTTTTTGTAGCTTAAGGAAAACCTAAAGTTCTTGCCTTAACCTGGAGACGTATTGTCCTGTAGAATAAACATATTGCAAGTCTAGGATTAAAAAAAAATAAAAAAGCACAACTGTATTAAGAATAAAAAACAATTGAAGGGCTTTGTAAGAGGAGGACTGTAGGTCGTGGCAAGCACTTTGTTAATTTGGGTGATAAGTTAGCACCTAAGGGTGATAAGTAGGCTAACTACTGTTGATTGCTAGATTTTCTTTTGCTTAGTGTGGTAAAATGCTTCCAAAGCACACACACGTTACACGGTCTTGTTTATTTATGTCTATGGCTAATGCATTTGCAGTAGTTCATATTGTCTAGCTAATATTCTGTAGTATGTCATATAAAATAAGTTAGATTCAATATGAGGCATAAGTATTCTACTTTGTTAGTGAGTTTTCTCTGAAGAATGAAGATAGATCACAATAGTCTTTCTTGAATTAATATAAATGCAGATTAATGCAGTCAAATGTGTTGTTTTTCCATAGACAAGTTACAAACACAATGCAGTATGATTCTTAAATATCGCAGTTTTGTTAAAACAGATTCTTTTATATTCATTTTCGGGGATACATTTTGCACACCTTCTTTCAGATTAATCAATTTGAATTCATTTAGGACACTAACAATTTAGTATAGTGGCAGGTTTATTTATATAAATGGATACCAATTTTCATCAATTATGAAAATGAAACACACAGTAAAAATTCTAAAAGTTTTTTAAAATAAATCTGCATACTATTCTGCAGGCTGTTGCAGGTGACTGCCTCATGCTAAACTCCAACTTTGCAGATTTGGGGTTTCTTGTTGGTTGGGGTTTTTTTTAATAATGTAACTAAAACCAAAACAAGACAAACTCTCCACGTTCCCTGTATTTCTCTTATGTGTAGTTAAGTCATATACTTATTAATTTCTGTCAGTTTTTCCATCCACACACATATCAGAAAACAATTATGAGTCAGGACCTCAATCATGAAATTAGTTTAAAAAAAAATAAAATCGTGAAGTGGTAACATATTTTGCAGTGTAAAAACCTGATAAAAACATGGCTTTCCAGGTCTTTTGGTGGGTTGGGATTTTTTTTTTTTCAGTCATCGTGTCTAGACTCTATTGTCATAGATGGACAATGAGAGAAAGGTGAGGTTATGAGTTAATACCATGGTTGTTCTAGTTGAGGTTCAAAACTTTGGTGTGAGTGTTAGCAACACTGTGTAATAGAGTTTCTGTCAAGTACTGTTCTAAAATACTTTGTTATTTTTCTTTTATCCAGGGCTTTTGGGAAAACCACACTAAACTCATAACGGAGTACGGACCTGTTTGTGGGTAAGTTTAGCAGTGCACATCAGCTTTCTTCTTTTCTGGCTCTTGCTGTTTGGGTTTGTTGGGCGGGAGAAAACGCCAAGATAAGACGTTCATCAAAATGTGGAGTGCGGTGTTTCAGTCCAGAGGACAGAGGTGAAGGTTGTTTGATTGCATGCAGAAAGTAACCTTGGCTTATTTTACTTCAGCGTTTGGTGTTGGACTTCATTCTTCTTTTTCTGATTTTAATTATGCACGTAAAGCTTAGTCTTTTTCAGAACGATACAAAGCTACCAGCCTTCAATATTCTCTTTTCATCTGCATATTCTTTGTACTTACGGTGAACAGTGGAAAGAATAATTTAATGTCTTAAAAAAACCTCACCTAGTTTATGAAATAGTATGGATTTGGTTCAGCTGCTGCTATCTATACTTACGCAAAATTCCTAAACTTAAAATACACTGAAGTACAGATGAGAGATGAGGCATTCCTCTTTCTATAGCTCAGCTGTGCTATCTTAGCAGTTTATTAGGAGTAAAGAGGGTTTCAGTAGTATATCCCTTCATACAAGCCCTTCCACGTTTCTGTCAATGTCCTTTCTGTTCCAAGAGCTGCTTTCCAGTTGTCATCATTTTAAGTGGGAATGCAGTTATTTCATGGTAGCTTCTATTGTTGTGGTCAGTTGGTGTTTCTAGCATACCTATCGTTTCAGCATATAAGTATCAAGCAATATCCACAAAGTCAACATCCACATTTTTTTCCTGTGTTCTGCAAGGGGTTTGAGACACTTGTAAGACAGCATATATGAATGTGTGTGTACATGTTTGATCGTAAATGATATAAATGTGCTTTGTATGCTCTTCCAGCAAAAAAGCTCTATCGGGAAGCAGTCAGACTCGGGCATATGAAGCATTTGATGCTCCAGTCAGCTGCCTTGTGGCATTTATGCTCAGCCCTAAGGACAAAGTGCTGCAAGAAGTGATGGAAATAATGAATTCCAAGGGTTAGGTACTTGTCTAAGAGGAAATAATACAGTATCTTGGCTGACCAGGAACGGAGAAAGATATTTGTTAACACTGTGGCAATTCGTATGTTGTGTAACAAATGGAAAATGACTGAGACTTATTATCTCTGTGACCTTTGGTGTGATGCCCTTAAATGACAATAATGTAAGAACACTGGCATTCATTCCTCAGTATATTTCCCTCCTTATTAATATCATGCCTATTTTTTCCTAAGCTGAATTTGAGACAAGTTGCTATTTAGTCATCTGTCTGCTCATTCGGCCAGGCAGAGGCTGTGTCATCAGAGAAAGAGATGTATAATTACAGCATGTGAACGGATAGATAGAAAGTTTCATTTTTCCGACCTACCCGCAGCTGTTAGAGAATGAAACCTCTGCAAGACTTGCATGGGCTGCGAACCTGGATGATGGTGGTAGTGGTCAGCCAGGACAGTTCTGCCTCTTTAGGATCCTGTCGGTAGAAGGAGTGAGCAGATTGAGCATGACTATGTCCCATTTATTGTGTGTGTGAAAAACTCCATTAGTGAGAGATCTAGGAAGCTGGCAGAGAATAAATGCTGCTTTTTGATATCTCCCAGGAAAACAAAGCTGGGCCCAAACATTGCTGTATTCAAGGTAAGCTTTATTTATAGTTGAAGGAGGATGTTTTAAAACCTGGCTTGGGAGCTGCTGTTCAATAGGTGTGGTATGTGTCAGAGGCTATTTATCATGTTACCATCAATTAAAGAAATTCCTTCTCCTTCCCTGTGCGTCTTCTGTGTGATTCTTTCTGTATCCTTTGAAATAGGCAATAAATGGTAGGTGTGTTTATGTGTACAGTCCCAGCAAAGTATTGGATGTGGCAGTTGGAAGAAGATGTGGCATTTTGCTTTTTCCAGATTGAAAACTGCTTTCCAATAAGCATAAAGAGCAATGATCTTTATTTCTACAGTGGTGAAGTGAGTTGAATACAAATCTTTGGAACTGAAGGCTTTTTTTCTTTCTAAGGTCACTTGAATAGTCTGAATGATACCATCACAACTGTTTTCTTTTGTGTGTGAATTGGTTTCCTTGACAACAGGATGTCAAATCAACTTTTCAGCTTTAATCAAGTCAAAACAATATATCCCTTCCATTCCAAAAGGCCTCAAGTCGTAGAGAATTATTTCAAGTAACGCTTTTGTAGGTCAAAAAAGCATTTTTTTTCTTCGCTCCCGTGTGCGGATCCAAAGGAGAGGTGACGGTATTACTCCTTTATAGAGAGAGACAATGCAAATAGTCTTCAGTTGTGAGTGTGTGCTGTGAAAACTGTCTGTTTTCATACAGAGATGGCCCAAGATGGAGGCCAAGGCAGAAACAAACAGCTCTGGTTTGGTGCGAAAGCAGAGTTGGAACATTTCTGTTCAATGGGGGCATCCAAGCCACTGATGTGACTTTTGAAGAGATCCTGCAACAGAGTGGTATTCTTTGGTTTAGCTATAGTTTGATGTATCTTCTATAAAAATACCTCCTCTAAAATATGTGTGCTGGTTCTCCATACCAAAAATAAAAAGTGGAAAATATCCTATTTGGAAAGCGATGTATTGATACATGTTAAGATTTGTGTTGAATAGTCTCCTTTTTATGGTAAGAGTTTTGCAGGAAAGTAGTCTCGGTTTCTGTGGGAATTAGTGACTTACGTCACTCATTTTTTGGATGAACTTTGATGTTTTGACACTTTATTTTCACCTGTACCATATCTAATTGTTCCATTTAAATTTTAGATTATGGCTACTGATCAGAAACAGGTGGTAAGAGCAGACAGAGAAACAAAGAGCTTCTGGGTTGAAGAAGAGAAACAAAGGGGGAGAGTATACTTTATGGAATCAGAAAAGCAGCTGCTACAACATGAGCAGAGCTGTAGAGGCAATGAGTTAATTTTACTTTATAAAAACACTTTGTATGCATTTGACCACTCTGCTGCGATTGCATCATTATGACTTTACAGCACTGCAAGCATGTATTGCTGATTTGGAGAATAGTGCCAAAATAAGTAATATATTCTTGGTCCAACAACACACCACCAGTGAAGGAACAGAAAATACGATATGGCCCCAAGCGGGCAGGTGATTGCCTGTGGGATGAATGAATCTATTCTGCCTTCGACTGCAGCAATGCATTTGGATGTTGGGAAGAGTGTAAGAGTTCATAACATAGACCTCAGCGTGTAAAATCAGAGAGTAAGAACAGAAGATTAAAATTCAGTTCAATTTGTAGGGTGACCCTCTTTCTTCATGTCCTTTTGCATCTGAATCAGCTTGCAGACCCTATTCTCACTCTTCCTTCATTTGAACTCTCAACTTCAACCTGCTGTGAGAAGTCTGAAAAACTCTGTAGTGGAGTAACTGCTAAGGATGACAAGAACAAAGTAACGTAGAGACGAAGAGATGGGTCTAGGAGTAGCAAGACGACAAGGTTTGGATTAAACCACCTCTGGAAAGCAGAAGACAATCGGGGCCTTTGAGCCCAGTGTTGTCAGGCTGTGAACTGGCAAAGAGAGTCAAAGGGCTCAAAATCTGCATTTTTTTGATGGGGGGAGGAACTAATGAGAATGTTTCTGACAAGATCCAGTTGTAAGCCATTCTCAATCCCTAATAAAACCACCAGCAGCAAACTACATCTACCCAAATTGAGCCTCTGCTGGGCTCCAGCGTAAGCATCGAGGGTCAGCACAGTACTGCAGAAAGCATGTCGAGGTGCAGGCACAGAAATGGGTGTGTGCACGCACTGCTGAAGCGTCTTGTGAAAACACGGATGTGAATGGAGCTCCATTTCCATATAAAGAGTATCTTGTTGTGCAGTGGGTTACTTCAACACATTTTTAAGTAACACACAGAAAGCAACTTAAAATAGGACAGGCGATTTTTCTTAAGGTGTCTGTGGAGTTACTCAATGTCTGATCTGTAGGTGGTGGGGTTTTTTTTTTTTTTTTTTTTTTTTTTTTTCTTAAAGGCTTCCTGATATTCCTTAAATGATTTCCTAATAAGTCATTATTGGAACCAAGATCAAGCCTGGTCGCTTAAATGGTTGAGTGGTTTAAAGGATTAGGCTAGATCGTGGAGCCAGTCACTAACTTGAAATGTGTCCAGGGGTGAGTTGTGATTGTAAGCTACACTGGCAGCTGACAGCTTTTCAGAAGTCTATGCAGCCAGAGTTGGTTCTGTCTTAACGCTTGACTTCTCCTCTCCCACAAAAATGTCGCTGCAGATGGCACTAGTTAGCATTTCTGCAGATGAGTCCATAATCAAAGAGTTGTGGACAAGAATCAGGCTTTTCTCACTGTGGCGCGGGCCCCTCTTTGATTGGCAGGCTTTTCTCACTGTGGCGCGGGCCCTCTGCATGAGGGCTGAGGCACACTGGTTAGTCTTTCTGGAGGTTTGAGGCTTTTCCCTTTTGTGGATGGAAAAGGGACATCTGTTTTTGGGATTTGGGCACCTGGAACTTTTCTCAAGCCTTGTCTTTCCTTCTGCCTTCCTCAAGCACCTTGGGACAAACCTACTGTGGACAGGGGCAGGGAACAGCTGATGTCTTCGTCATGCAGTTAATTTACCTGAAGAAATAGTGTTTTTGTTGCCATTTTAACTTCAGAAACTTTTTTTTTTTTTTAACCTCTCTGTTTCTGGCCTTATTCTGCTTTATGTGGAAAGAGTAGTCCCAGGACAGGTATTCTCATCTCTGTCTCTGAAGGCTCATGTAAACAAATAGTTTAGTTTTATGAAACAATCTCACCCTGTTTGGTTTCCTCTTTTACACTGGGGTTCTAATGGACTTCGTACCTCTTCTGTGGTCCTTCCTTTATTCTGATATTTTAAACAATTTACTTTTCATATTTCAGCTAAAGAAAATTGTGCCTGGGCAAGGATGGGGGAGAGGGAAGAACTAACAGGCTTCCTATTTCTGATCTATAGCTCTTCATAATCTCTGTTTCACATTTAACCTGATAAAAATTTTTGGTAGCCTCACTTGCCTAGATTTTTGTTTTCTTAGCGAGCGATATTCTTTTATGGCCAGAGTCAAGTCTTTCATATTCTGTCAGATTTTATTTTTTTTCCTCACTGTTTCCCATTTATGTGTTGTGATAAGGTCCTTTGACTCTATAGGATTGTTGATCAACCCCAGAATTGCTATTGTGAATTAGAGTTATCTCTTTTTCCTTTAAATACTTGCAAACTGTGGATAAAATACAGCAGAACCCTTAAACATGTGCCTGACTTTGAGCACATGAGTAACCCCATTAAAGTCAATGGTGTTACTCAACATGCTTCAAGTCAGGCAGAAGTTTATCTACCTTGCTGAATCAGAGCCAAAAAAGAAACAATTGCATTTGTGCCTGAAAAATATTTTAACTGCTGTTGGTACACATAAACACCTAAGTTTATTGTAGCTGAAAGAAGTTAATGGGGAGAAAAATATTTCTTCCTCTTCCCCACCCTCTCTTTTGACAGCACTTTGCATGTAGACAAGTTTATTGCTCCTCTGTGTAATTTGCTAGCCATTCTCTCTGAAACAGAAAAGATTATCTCAAAAATTGACCGAACAATAGGCGAATCTTAGTATTCTGAACTTAAACTTTCACAGCCTTCCTTTTTTTTTTTTTTTTTTTAATTAACACTTCTACAGTTTGTTAATAGTAACCTATGTTTTAAAAGCTGTCTTTTACAAAAGGACCCAAACCCAACAATATTCCTGGCTAAAACGTAATCTCACAGTATGATGCTACACCTCCATCTGATTCCTCACACTTAACCGTAATTAGGTATTGGTTCTAGTTAGTTCCAGTGGCTAAATCAAGCCGCTGGAACAAGTCCTGTGAATTACTTGCGGGTATATCATCGCCAGTTTCTCCTCTTCTCTCTTAAAGCTAATTGGCCCTAAAAACATAGCCTTTTATGGGACTGATGCCTAAAGATTTACCCAAAAGGTGGCATACCACACTGTTTTGAGAATTGGAGTCTAGTGTTATTGTTACAGTTGTAATAGTTTTTGTGGGCTGCCTGATCATTGTGGAGCATTTTACATTCTGCGTATGGAATCCTGTGGGATACAGTTTATAGGCAGAATTTATGGTAAATTAGTTGACTGGTTTAATTCTGGCGTGTTTCAAATGTACTTAGGTCTTGGGAACACGGGGAATTGATGCTTAGCGTACTAGTAATGTTGAAGGCATTCATTAATGAGCTCTTCTTAGCTATGGACAAAATCTTGTGTGTTTACTATGACCTCCCATGAGGACCATGTAACTTGAGCTCGTCTGCACTCTGATGGCTGTTGATTTGTCACTGTAGCCTCTTGCTGTCCCAGTCAGGTCCATAGAAACTCAAAGGCCCACCAAAATGTCAGTCCCAGCCCACAGCAGAGGCAAAGCCATGTGGATGGAAAAGTTTGATGCAAGTGATGAACTCTTCTGTGTGCAAAGCTCTTGGTCTCATCTCTGAGACTCCAGACGTTGCCCTGGGGTGGCTGAGGTGCAGGCATGTGCTCCCTGCTGCACTTCTTCCAAGTTCCTTTCCTCCATCCATGACTGCTCCATAACTCTACTGCAGCTGTTCAAGCCAACATAAGTCAAAGACCTGATGTAATCTTTTACACCTCTGGAAAGAGAGTGTGAAATCCAACCAAATGAGACAGACAACATTTTATATGCACTTGGCAAGGCAGCAAAGGACAGTGCCTGTCACCTGTGCCGTGTTCCTGATGCTCATTTCTGTACTCACGGCAGTTTAAATTAATGTTTACATAGAGGGAAATCCCCTGGTCAGTATGGTTCCACTGAGACAGTGTTGGCCAGATGCAGAAAGGCTCTGTGAGACTGGCCAGCACTGTGTCAGCTCTGAAGATTGAGAAGGGAAGCAGCAGAGCAGGCCCTTGTACTGAATCTTAGCATTTGAGGAAGCTGATTAAATTGTAGAATCATAGAATACCAGGTTGGAAGGGCCCTCAAGGATCATTTGGCCTGACCTTTCTGGGCAAAAGCATCGTCTAGACAAGATGGCCCAGAACCCTGTCCAGACGAATCTTAAAAGTGCCCAATGTTGGGGAATCCACTATGTCCCTGGGGAGATTATTTCAATGGCTGATTGCTCTTACTGTGAAAAATTTTCCTCTTGTGTCCAATTGGAAACTCCCTAGGAGTAACTTGTACCCCTCATCATTTCCATGTGAGTCCTTGTAAAAAGGGAGTCTCCGTCGTCTTTGCAGCCACCCTTTAAATACTGGAACATGGTGAGAAGGTGTCCCTAAACCTTCTTTTCTCAAGGCTGAACAAACCCCGTTCTCTCAGTCTTTCCTCACATGGCAGGCTTCCCAGTCCTTTGATCATCTTTGTGGCCCTTCTCTGGACCCTCTCCAATCTTGGTTTGCTTCTGCATGTGCAGGTGGCAGCTTTGGCTGAGAGGTGGTTTCACCTCTGTTTGCTCCCGGGAAGGTGTTTCTTAATTCTCAGTTTCCTTGAACATTGGTAGTGCAACACTAAGCTGTTAAAGCATAGTCATTCTGAGCTCCAGGTTAAGATTATTTGAAAACTGAAGCTTTCTTTTGAAAACATGCTGCCTGAGGAGCGTTTTACACCTAATGTACAACATGGGTGATCTTTAATCTGTACTGCCTGCTTCTTAGCTAATTAATGCTTAAAATCATCATTTTAAGGGGCTTGGGATGGGACTGCTAAACAGATTGCCTCTTCTTATCATGTAACACTGTTACGATCAGCCCCTGCATACCAGACTGTGTCATCCTAATTTAAGGCAGGGGGAGGGAATATTCTGAGTGAACCCCACAATTATAAACTAGCTTACTAGACTTAATTTCACCTTGCTCTACCCTCTTCACTGTCTACCAGAGCCTGCATTTGTTAATCTTCTTAACAGGCTGTAAAGTCCACCTTGTGTTTTTTTTTCCCCCTTTCCACCATTTGGGAAGAAGGAGGCTTAGGGCTTTTAAAATGCTGAAAAATCTGGCATTATTTTAGTGTACCAATTCTATTTGAAAGATTTTGCTGTGCATATTAACTGCTTTCATTAGAATTTCCTACAGCACCCAGAAGTATTGATGCAAACCTGAAGTGGATACATGCTATATGTAATGTCCAGGAGCTATTAATGCTCTCTGACTTCACCAGCTATGTATATGATTATGAACTGGTGTTCCCAGTGCCATGCGTGGCAATTTTTAAATGAAGTTCCTGAATCATTTCCCCCTGCTTCACACAGAAGCAGGAAAATGCATCATGTCCCGATGTCCCTTGCCCACCTCCCTTCCCTTTCTTGGCAGCCTTTGAAGCAGATCAACTTTACCCTAATGCTGCAACTCAGGAGCTCCTCCTGCCCACCTCGGTCACCCAGCTCTTCACAGGAGAGTCATCTTACTGCCTCTCCAGGTGACTCCTTAACTGCTGGTTTATCCTTCTTTGTGGCAGCCTGAAGAAATCCAAGAGCAGCTTGTGACTGCCTGGGTGCCTCTTATTTAGTTTCTTAGAAATAGTCATATTTGCCGCTTTGCCTGAATATGTACAGAGGCACTTCCCATTCCATTGGTGTCTGTTGTCCTTTGATGGTGCCACCACTTTGTTGGCTCTCGGGTTTGTTCTCCTCTTTTTACTTCAACAACCTTGCCATGTGGGCTTTGTATTCATGCTTCTTGCTGGTATGTTGTTCCCTCCTAAACATTTTCTCTGGCTTTGTTTTCTTTCTCTTGCTTCTCTGCCTTCCCTTCAGCCCTATGCTATCTTTCCTTCCTCCCTGTTTTTCTTATCCATGTTGAGCTGAAAAAAGTAACATGACCTGACAATTTTTACATCATTCCGAGGTTTTTATGTACTTCCATAAATCTCTTCATTACTTTTTTTATTGTTTTGTCATATATAGGTTTTAGTTTTTCCTCTACCTTATTAGTCTGGGGATCAATTTAAGTCTACTATGTTTTATTAGTAGTAAGGGGAACAAAATATCTCCTTCTTCTTTGTTGGTTTGGCACCATCTTCAAATTACCCTTTTTTTTCTGTTTGACTACTTCTCTTCTTTCCCCGGAGAGTCTGCTTTATGTCAGACCTTCTGCTGGTGAGCTGGGTATGATTTCATCAGGCAATAGGCAAAAGTATACCCCGCTGTAGACGAAGAAGTTGTTTTCAGCTGTTATTCTATTTTATTTTTTTTTTTCTCCTAGCTTGGGGAGTGTAGAATGAGCTGAGCCACCATTACCCTGGGGATTGTGAATCTGTCTTTCCTTCCATTAAATTTGGTGGCTAAATCTGAAGGCTTGTCTTGAAGGAGGATTTATTGTAGTCATATTGATAAAATTGTACCGGTATAATTAAACAGCTATAGTAATGTAAAAAAAAAAACCCTCCCATGCACAGACACAGCAGTTCTGGAATGACACAAACTCCAAGGAAAAAAAAAATTACCATCTACCCCAGCAATTATTGTATTGATAGGGGTGTGCTTCCATAGGAGTTTTTTCTAGTCTAACTTTATTAAGATTCAAACCATGTCTTGTCCCAGAATCTCCCCTCTCCCCGATGTAAACAAGCCTGAAAATAGTGGTCTGGACCTTCAAGCTGTTGTTTACTTCAGTGTAGCTCCATTAAAGGCACAGAGCTGTGACTATTTGAGGATCTTGACCCAATGTTTTTAGGTCTCTCTCATGTTATATAACTTCGATTTTCGGATGATGGTGCCTATTGAATAAAATTAGGTTTTTGTACAGCAAATTTTAAGATGTATCCAGACGTCTTAAAGTAGTTTACAGAAAAAGGAGTGAGTTGGGAGCAATGTTCTGACTCTGTAAGGGCTAGCAGTAGGCATTTTATCACTCAGCAATAATCCAAACTTTTCTGTCAATGTTGGAATCTATTTTATTGAAAAAGGATCTTGGCAAGGACACCGGGAATTGCTGCAGAGTCTTTCAAAGTGACATTATGAGAGGATCTTGGTTCTTTGGGACCTTTTATCGCGTGGAACATCTTATGAAATACTCAGTGTGAAGGGCCAAAGTAAAATGTTATCAAAGCAGCCTAACAATTTTATATGTCCACTGGCTGTCCATTTGGCCCAGTAGGAAATAACCTATGCATGGGGCAGCAGAAAGTAGGTCTATAAGTGCAGCACAGAGGCAAATGTTAAAATAGGTCAGATGGTAACGTAATGTCACATGGAAAGGCAATAGCTGTTGAATATGAAATTATTTTCTATTAAAATAATTTAAATTCTGATTTTTGAGGAAGAGAAGTGTATTGCAAAATGGGAAGATTAATACTTGATATACCTAAACTTATTCCTACTTCAGACTCAACTTTTATCCCGCGTCAGTGGCATTTTATTTGCTTTTGCTCAATATCTAACACAACTGGATTTTCATGAACAGTGAAGAACAGAATCAAGTTTGTGACACTTCTGTAATTTTTCTCCTGTTCATTTTCTTAATAAAATATTCAAACAAATACACAGTTTGCAAGCCCTCAAGAAGCTCCCAATACCCCTTTGGATACACCACTGTGTTTATACATACTCACAGGACTGCTCTGGGCGTTGCGTTCAGCGTATTTCCCCGTCCCATGCTTCTTTTGAGGTTGCCATTTTGAACGTTGGATTTCTGCAGGCAGCCGTTTACGTGATTCGTTGGGGCTGGCACCCCTAAAATCCGCAGGCTGTCCGTGCTGGAGGAGTCAAAGCAGCGGATTGGGCGGAGGTCAGAGGAGAAGCGGGTGTTGCTGGCAGCGCTAAAGCTGCCGTGCTGGCAGCGTTGCATATTTAACTGTAAGGTCTCTGCTGGATTAAAAAGGCTCCGGGAGAAGAGAGCATGATCAATAATTACAAATATTAAAAGTGGTGCCTTTTCTTGCTTTCCTACCATTTTCTCCTCCCTTCTTTGCCTACAGGACACGAAGCGTCTGAATCCCCCAGACGGTTGCTTATGCATTTACATTTTCATTTGCTTGGTTTATAGTGAGATTGTTCCAGCTTTTGGGAGGGGCAGCTATCAAAGATGTACAGGCACTGCCATTGTGTTTTATTGTTCCAGTCCATTTTTTCCTGTGAATGCAGGTGGGAGTTTTTCAGTGGGTTGGTTTTGTGTTTTTGCTTTCTCTTTCTTCTAAGCATTTATAACCCTTTTATTGTCAGTCTTCAATCATTTTTGATAGATCAATATATTTACTTCAGTGATGGTTCATCCTACAGTTGTGCTTGTGGGTTTTTTTTGCTTTGTTTATAGGAGATATGAATAGATTCGGTGGGTTGTATCTCTGCTATACCTCTGTCATTGCATGAGGATCAAGTCACTTAAGCTTGCCCCCATACCTGTATATTTAGAAGGAATATGAAGTATTTACATTGGTCTGCTTTCATATCTACTTGCTTTCCCTTTTTCCTGAGTAGACTTTGAGCAATTAAAAGTGCAATTTTTGGTTCAGAAATTGCCTCCTTGGAAATCCTATGTATGACTGCTGGTGTTTCATGTATGCTTGCTGGTGTTTCATGTATGCTTGCACGTTTGGAGGGAAGGCCTCTGGGAAACGACTCCGGAGATCCGGAGGGCTCGGGGGGTAACATAGCAAAGCCCAGGGAGTGACATAGCAAAACAGTGTTGGATGATAACTTTCACTTGGACAACTCAGAAATGAGGCAGGTCCACAGGAATCCTGAGGTCTTTAGCCAAGTAGCTACAACTGAGACGAAGAGGAGATGTTCTTGAGCCTATATCTTGATCGTGTCCCTGGCCAGCCGCGTGCAGACCAGGGACAGCTGTTTAATGTAGCTGTGAAGAGAGCTCAAAGGTGTGCCACGTGCACGTGGGATTCGTGTCCCAGCATTGGTGTGATATGCTGTGCCCTGACTGGCCATCGGAAGAAGGAGGTGGGTGAACAGGACCTGCTGCTCCATGATGAAGGGGTATGTCCGTGGAAGAGGAGAGGGCTAAACGTACTCCTCCATCCTCAGGGTTCTGGGTTGTTTCAGGATGCAATGACGTATATGCCATTTGTTATACAATTGCCCCCTTCTCCACCCCAACAAAAGGGAGCAGCAAAAGAAGCATGTTTGTTACAACTGGTAATATGTATGAGGTGGTAAATGGAAAATAGGTCAACGAGGTAGTGCTCTTGCTAATATTACTGTTTGAAACATGATCTGTGTCTTATGGCTGAGCATTAAATATTGGGAAAAGTCCCTGAACGTGCATGAATTTCAGCGAGGTTTAATAATTTAAACCAGGTGAGTATATTAGCTGTTTGTAGGATGTTATCCCCGTAGTTGCCTTACCAGAGCTGTATACATCCTGTTTTTCAATACGTCCATTTTAAGGCTGAAATAATTTGCCATGTTATAAAAGTTGTGACTCAACTACTTCTCAGCAGCGTGTTGTCCATTTGTAACAGCAGATTTGCCTGGAAGTTATTACTTTGGAGTGCCATTGTCAGCTGTACACATCACTCCTGCTCTTCTTGTCCTTTGTGGCGTAGCTTTGCCCGTTGTTGTTAGTGAGGATGTTACCACTGATGCACAACCTATCAGTTTTTTCCATTCTTTTCTTTCTTTTCTATCTCTGTTGAATTGCAGTTTCCTTTGTCTTCTGTGTGGTGCACTGAAAGAGGTTAGGGAATTTATCATGGTTATTTTTAATGGGTTTTTAAAGTCCGGCACAGCACAGATTGAATTGATTCAGGAAAATTTCCTGGAGCTGCAGCATTTTTTACTATTAAAAATATTTTTATCATTGTGATTTTTCTGTAAGAAAATACATTTATTTTTTTTCCTTCTGGTCCTATAACAAAACCCTGCTTTCTAACATTTCCACATGGTCAGATATTAGCCATTTCCCAAGATAATTTAGTTTGGTCATGTGTACGGCTAGCATTTTTATTGTAAAGAATTCTGCTAGTGGTTTCATGATAAATGCATAAAGCACTGGGAAATGACTTTTATTAGGTTTAGCGTGCATTTAATAATGCATTAACAAAATGAAATGATTTGGTGTGTATGTCTGTAGATCTTAAGAATGTATAGAAAAAGTACACACTACCATAGGTATGCAAGGATTTTAAAAAATGTATCTCTCCTGTGTGCATTTTGTATGCTGCAGCATAAAAAAGTACATTCCCAGGAGCTCAGTAGGTGGTTACTATCATTTTTTGCTTTGTTTCAATGTGTTGTTTTTTAAGACAGATCTAGAAAGAAAAGCGAGTCACAATGACTGTCCCCCTCGTGGCCAGTCTGGCAAACCTTTACTTGCCTGAGTAAGGCTGTCCGGTGTTGGCTGGGATCTGTGTCTCTGGTGCATGCAAACCAGATGAATGGGTTGCCCGTTGCTTCCCACTTATGAAACCCACCTGCATTTGCTTGAACTTCAGATATCTTCAGGCTGGTAGCTGTGACAGGGTCGAAGTGTCTCGTTTCTTATTCAACAAAACGGAGTATGCATGTGTAGTTATGCAAAACTCAAGTTAGCTTAGTCCTTTTATCATGTTATGTTTATGATGCAAGAAATTGGTATATTGAGTCCTATCTATCATTGAGGAATTAACATTTTCTAATATTAAGACAGTATTATTTCAGAAATGCATGCATCTGCATTAACATAAACGGAGCAAAGGAATAAAAAGGGATGGTGTGCAATATATTGCAACTCTCTCATTGATTTAGGATCAAAATGCCAGTAAGGAGGAGTAGACTGAAAGAAAATTATGTATATGTTTATTTTAAACACACACAAAAATAAAACATTGTATCATCCACCACTGCTGGTCATATTTACAGGAGGCAGATGTGCTGTCTTGCTTACGAAGAAGTAAAAGATAAAGTGCAGAATTAAAACAAATAGAAATAGCCCACTGATTTTGAATGCCTCTATTTTGAATGCCTCTTTTGAAGATATGTATGAGGACATGACTTTTCAGGAGATAGAGATACTCGGTGTTTTCTGAAAGCCTTTTCTTTCCTTTAGGGCTAAAATGGCTAACCAAAACCGGAGATGTGAAAAACTCGTCACACTTGAGTCCGGGCTATGATACGTGAAGTACATATGAGGTGAAGGTTGCAGAAACGCAGACTTACGGATGGCTTTTCTTTGTACCCTGATCTCAGGTCTCAGGGAGGAAAAATAATAAACTCCTCAATTTTATCGTGGTCAGAAATGCTTTATGAGAGGCAGAAGTCAGATCACACAGGTTTTCTTTTGGTCATCTTGAAGTGTGTTTGCTTATACGAAGTTTAGTGATGGGGGTGTAACTAGCAACTTTATTACACTTGTGGTTTTATTATAGTCAGCTGGTTTTATAGCTTGCTGCATCTTGCCATGTTGTAGTATCACAAATTATATTTAAATCCTTTGACCTCCTTCCCATTTCATTTTCTCCGTATGGTCGCACATATGCTCTCCTCTTTTTGTCCCCTGTCCCCAAATTTTCCTTGGAGCCTGCACCACGACACGCGCATGCTCTCCGGCTTTCTGGGACACTGAGGATCCTCCCTGGCTTCACGGCAAGAAAGCAGCCCTGCACTGCACTCCCCTCTTCTACGCATTCTCTCAGCCATATTATTCGATGTACCATCACAGTCCCATCCCTCATCTTCTTCAACTGCGCTGCTCTGTCTCCATTTATCTTGTCCGAAATGGCTGTAGCTCTGCCAGGGTAATACTGCCTGTTGTTTCCCAGAAATTGCTTACCTGTCTGTCAAGAGAAGCCGCTTAGAGCTTCTGACTAGAAATCAGGATCAGCACTGAGCAGATCCCGCTCCCTCCCTTACATGGAAAAGAAAAAGATGGAGAAAAGGCTGCCCGTGTTTAGCCCGAGTAGCATTGTCTGCTTATCCTCCTCAGCCATCTTGTAGCCTTTTTTTTTTTTTTTTATTTCACTGCACTGATAAAAATAGGTAGCACTGTTGAATATAAATAATAGACTCATACAAATCCATACAAATGAACAGTGTGCAGCTGATAGCAAGTAAAGTTTGAAGACACAAAAAGTTTGCTACCTCCCAGATGTAGCGTTTCCTAGAAATAGTAATCCAGTTTTCTGGAAATAGTAACCTGATGGTTTTTCTCTCAGGATGTGGCAAAGGAGTACTTTGGTAGTGAATTAGATGCAAAGAGCCCGAGATGAGACTGCGCTCACGCTGTGGCTCGCAAACCCCCCGAAAGGCCACGCACAGAAATATGCTGAAACCCACAGGAAACGTCTGCCGCACCATCACATGAGGTCAGTCAGGCATACCGGGCTCTAGCGAGCGCAGACAAAACAGGCTTTGGTGAAAATGTCACAGTCTAAACACGAGTAGCAAAACACAGACTCATACAGTCCAAGCTTGGTGGGAAACGCCATGGGAAAAGATTTAGAAACCTTCTTCTGGCGCTCTTGCCGAGGTGAAGAGCTATGAGCGCCTTCAGTGTCACCCAGTAGCAAACAGCACCGCGCACCCAGGCAGGAGGAGCAACTGGTGCCTTATTAATGCCGCGGTACTTCTCATTTCCAGTAGCATCCTATAAAAGCAGTACCCTATTTACAGCTTTCATTTCGCATTAATGAAGTGGAATACTGATGCAGCTAATCAACGCTAGCGGTGTGATGCAAGCACGCGGAGCGGTGGCAATCATCGGAGCCCAGTTGCCAGGATAAAAATAACCCCCTGCCAGCCCTGGGAAGTGGCAGCTCCCCAGCTGCAGAGCAGCGCAGCCCAGGACCCCGCAGCACCTCACCGCCCCAGTGCCTGGCTTCTCCCCCAGCCCACCTGGAGCAAGAAAAAAAATGATTCAGTTATCCCCATCCATCCCCTTTGCTGCTTCTCTTCCCAACCCCTAAATGCGGGCATGAGTTTTTGTGCCTGCAGTTGGATCTGGACTCGGATATCCTCAGAAAACCAAATGGATGTGGATGGCCAGATATGCTTGTATAATTCAGAGGGGCTGTTTCGTTTTGTTTGGGGTTTGTTTGTTTTTTTTGGTCCCCTTTCATGGCACTTTGTGAGCTTAATTTAATCCCTGTCATTCCTTATATGTGGGTAAATGTCATCTACTTCATTTCATGAATGAATTAACACAGCCATGCAGAGTCTGCATCTCCCGCACTGCTCACTTGGAAGGGGGAAGGGATTAGTAAATGTGTGTGACACCCTCAAGTTGCTAAACCCCAGCTGGTGTTAGGGGTGCCCAGAAAGGCATCTCGTTTGCACCCTGGTGTAAGATACTTGAAAGACTCTACCAGCTCTGTACCTTGTAATGGCCCCAATCGGCCCTCCGTTCCCTTATTGTCAACCCTAAATATATTACTTTCGTACCGCGAGTCTCTTACTGCACCTGACAAAGGAGGAGCTCCTTTAAAAATAGGCATGCTTTTAGTAGTGGGGAGAATACAAATAATCCTGGAATTTTCTTCCTTTTTTTGATATTTCCTTAAGCATGTCAGAAAGCAGAGGTCTTTTGGCAAGGTGCAAGTTTGAGATAGCGTGGAGGTTCTTGGTATGTAGAAGATAGCATTTTTAATCCTGGGTATGTGGACAAAGGGGTGGATGCATAGCAATACAGAGCAGCGCGGGAAGTGTGCAGGAGCGTCTGGGCATCTTGTTACATGATATTTTTAATACAGTAAGGAATTAAATTAATAGTTCTATGTGCTTATTTTAAAGCTTTCAGGACATGAAGTGTAGTTCATCGAAAAAGGAAATGAGGAACAATTTATTCTTAAATAGAAATCACTGTGGCCATGTCTTCTTTTTCATGAATTTACACAATGGGTTGGATTAGTCTCCGGCTGAGGCACGATTCTATGTGTGCGTGTGTTGGCAGAGATGTGCTTTGAAACTTTTCTCTGTGCCTGACACTGCTCAGTGCTACCAGGGCTTCGATGTGTGCAATAGGTTCACCTGGTTTTAGGGTGTTGCGGGGTTTTTTGGTTTTTTTTTGTTTGTTTGTTTGTTTTGTTTTTTTTTTCCCTCTTTTCTTAAGCGGTCATGTGCATTTCTCAGTTCTCTAATCTGGAGATACACAGCTTGTCAGTCCTTTATAAAAATAGTGCAGGACAGTACCCTGCCAGCTAGAGCCACAGCCTGGGGCGTGGGAGAAGTGGCACGGGAGTTAGCTCCCAACTTCCCTGCAGACCTCTCCTGCCTGAAGAAAGCCAGTGTGGGATTTCCAGGTGTACGTGGCAGCTGAGGAGCTCTGTTCCCATAGGGAGTCAAAAAAAAAAATAAAAATAGGCGATTGCTGGCAATTCCTGCCTCCTCCATACCTGCCTGTGCCTTAGTCCCTCAGATGGAAAACAGAGGACGTTGTTTGTTTTCCCCACTGTTTGTCGTTTCTGTTTATTTAAATTGTAGAACCCACAGGCCCAGAATAAGCCTTCTACTTATGTGTAACTCCTGCCGAATTGGGGCCCGGGGACCTTGGAGGCCTCTAGCTGCTAATATAACACAAATAAAGGGACTCATAGTACCTGACAGTTTTTTGTCCTCTCCTTTCCTTTCCTCTTAGCCCAAAGTAAACCTTTCCATGAAGATTGTGTTTGGTATTTGGAGCTGTTCGTTACGTATCGCTTAGTCCTACAGAGAGTGAATTGCCTGCAAGAGCTGGAAGGGGACAGTGCTCATGACAAATCAATTTGCTGACCTCTGAAGTAATTAAGCAAGTAACACCAGGCTTGAGTCCTATTTTAAACAAGCAGTGAGGTATTTGGTTTTTTGCATTTGTCTGCCTGTAGTGAATTGGTGTCTGTAAACAAAAAAGGCAGAGTGATCGAGGAACTTTTCTTTAAGGAAATGACTCCTAAGAAAATTAGCCTTTTCCCTTGTAGCTCTGTGTCTTTGCATATTTCTTCCCCCCCCCCCCTTTTTTTTTTTTGTTCTTTGTTCTTTGCTCTTCCCTGAGGAAGACAGAGATAATAAAATTTTCTATTTTCACTTAGCTTTCCAGATGATCTTTGTGTGCTTTACCAGACTGCAGCATAGAAAACAAAGCCTTGTTTATTGCCTAACAACATATATGTGTTTTATGATTAATGTGATGTGTTTGTAATATGTGGGACTGATAATAGATAGGGAGATCAAAGTCTTCTGTGAATTGACGGCAGCAGCATAAACAAGGTGAAAGGGTTGCAGGTGTTTCCCGCACAGGTGTTATACAAAAACATATGGCCCTTTGCCATGATGTACTGTGTGTGCGCTCCATCTTTTCCTGCGCAGCACAGCGACGTTGCTGTGAGCTTTGCTCAGAGACCACCTCCCTGCCTCAGGACCTGAGGGATGCTGTTGGCAGCAGATGACCATGCAGCGTGACCAGAGTGATCTTGGGGGCACAGAAAGGATAATTATAAATTGGTCCTTCAAATTAAAAGCAGTTGATTGATCCGCTATGTTGCCTGAGAAGAAAAATCTTTGTTCCCGGGCGTCGCTGGCAATAGTTGGAAAGGGAGATGGTGCGCTTGGATGTTGCAGGAGGGACTGGGCAGTCCAATGTGCCTCTCGTCTCACTGCTCCTACCTCGGCTCATGGTTGGACTTGGCAGCTCATCTCTCGGGTGTCTCTTGCCTCCATGGGGTAACTTCTGTGGTCATGGCAGGCGCTAGATGAGGGTTGAGGCACCTGAGCCACATGTCAGCAGAAAGCAATGGTGGGGCACATGCAAAACAGCAGAAATCATTGCTGGATTGCTGCTTACTCTTGCCAATAAAAGGAAAGACGTGTCTGGTAAATGACTAAACGTTTGCAAAGAGGACGGCAGTCTCCTGGGTGAAACCTGAACACGAGGCAGAAGTCACTGTCCCTTTCATTAATTACCTTAAGAGCGATGCTCGTCTGTTCTTACAAACCAAACTGCTGCAGCTGAGTGTGTTGGGTGTTTGTAGCCTCTCCAGTTATTAAAGCACCCTGAATGCAGATTAACTTCCTTTGGTCAATATAACATAAAATAACTGCCCCCTTGACCTCTAAACCCTGTGGTAAACACACTGGAGGGAGGGCAGCCTGCCTTTTCCACAGCTCGTGGGAGAACATCCATGCCCTCTGTTGAATGCTTCTGAAAAACTTTTCGTTTCGCGCTCCTGGGGACAGTGCAGCACAGCTGGTGTAGAAACCAGCAGCCCACTGGGGCAACAACTTGTTGTCCGCCCTTTCAACTGCTGGAGGAAGCTAACGCTGCCCTCATGCTGTTGATGTACCGGTACCAGCTCTTTCCAGGTCCTGGTACCTTCCAACGAAGCTAAAGCTACTGGTCTAAAAATGTGGGTTTTTTTCTTCTCTTTTGGAGGGCTGCAATTTAAACTGAAATTTAGTAGAAATTGCCCCAACAGTGTAACTTAAATCTGAAGCTTCAGGAAATTTGCACTCATGCATGGGTCATGAAATTTATTTTTATCAGTATGTCAGTGTTACAACAGCTTCCCACATGGACAGAGTTGCATTGTTCTGAAGACGCTGTACTACATTCACGCGTTCTTGTTTCTGTGCAGGAGCGAGCTAGATAGTCACGAGAGTGTGCATTACACCCTGAATGCCCTACATGAAAATATTGCTGAGGGTTGGGTCAAGCAGTATAATGGTACTGTGTCACTGTAGTTAAAGGTAGGACTTCTGTGTGTGGACAAGCCCTGTGAAAAGATTAACCTAGGGAAAGTTAATAAAAAGTGCTGTCCTAAATTATTCATGAATCCATTTGTAATGCACTTGCTGGGAGGCTTTTGTTTTTCTCAAACTCTTATTTATTAAAATCTGACAAGAATATCGGGTTTTGTTCAATAATAAATCTAAGTCTATGTGAGGCTGGTGATACCCTCATGTAGTAATACAGAATCAAAATGAAGTTACATGGCAGGGGTGAATATGTTATTTACTTTGGAAGAATAGATTATCGTTCAGGAGGATTTTATCTTTTATGTGCCATTTTGGAACAAGTAAAAAAAAAAAAAAATCAAGTTGGGAGATATTCTCTTGGTTTGTGACCAAGGCCTCAATCCTACAAAGGATTTTAAATATGTTAAAACTTAGTTAAGCATATTTCTGGTGGCTTTGTGGGTTCCTGACCTGTTTGCTAAATGAAATAGCTAAATAGCTCAGATGATCTTCTTTCATATTTAGTTTTTCTTGTCCTTTTTCCTTAACTTCAGGGGAAGATCATGGAAGTCATGCTCCCAGCCTGTGGGTTTTGACTTCCAAAGAATGTCAACACCCTCCCTCCTCTTCTTCTTATGTCCTAGTAAAGGTTAGAAAGATTATATACAGAAAGTTGGGGAATGGAGAAAAGCCAGGGAGAGAGCTTTTACTGTCTGGGATACAATAAAAGATGGTAGTCTGTGTGTGCTTTACAGTAGTCATTCCTTAAAAACAGGCAGAACTTTGCTTAAAAAGCAATTTAAGATATTTTTTTCAGTTTATGAATTTTAGGACATTTTTTCCCCTTCTGTTCTTTCACTTTCTCTGCCCTTATTTATAACTGGATAAGGAAAGGAAAAACATGTACCTATAGATAGAAAGTTAGAGAAGAGCAAATAAAAAAGAAAGAGCGTAGCTGTGGAAGCAGAACTGGGAGTTCGGGTGACTGGTCTGAGTTGGAGGATGATGAATAGATTTGTTTGCATAAGCTTGGCTTGTGAGTCACTTTCTCATAAAAGCAGCTTGAGTAGAGATGCTCCTGTCCCAAATTTTAGTCCTGAATGCTTTCAAGCACAAAGTGCACAGTGACATAAGGGCTCTGACTGTGAGTACTGTCCTGTTATTCCGGTGGACTGGAGCTGGAGCTCTGCAACTTCCCAAGTTTGAAATAAACTAGAAGTGTCTCTTTCTCACACACACACACATACTCTTGGTGGTCAGAATCAAGCTGTCTGGGTAGACAAAATCAGCTTCTGATTCAGATTTGGAATCTGATATTACAGATTTGGTCCCTATGAAAAGCTGTGTGTTGGAGGACCATCAGTCACTAACTATTAAATGAGACGAAGAACTTGATAAACTTGGAAAGGAAAAGACAAAATCAAGATGTGAGTGTGAGGTCAGTATTCATGGCTGATCATCCTGGGTAGGTTTGGAGTGGCACACGTCTTCACCTTGGGAGCTTGCTTTGCCTCTCTAATGTCAGAGAAATTCTACAAAGTACATGCAGAAGGGACACATAGGGCATTATCCTATTTTGCCAAAGACTGTGATCAAAGCAGTCTTTAAAATGAGGCCTCAGCTCTTTCTTATGCACCTATTAGCATTCTAAAGAAAAGTTAGACCATTAACAGGCAGCTGCTTTGCTGTGGTTTAGCAAACTGGGAGAGGTGAAAAAGTTTTTTTTATTAGAACGTACAACCTGTATCTAAGGTTCAAGTGGATGCTGTGGGTTGGCTTTGGGAAATAACAGTTCCCTCTTGAAACCCACCAGAGAAGAAAAGAAGATATCTTCCTTCCTGAAGAAAATTATTTTCTTGTTCTTCTCTGCCATTTGTTTATGATGAGTTTTGGGGGTACGAGGGTCAAGGTGGACTGTGAAACCCTGCTTTGGAATCAAGATATTTGTCTGACTTATTTGCCCTCGGTGAAATCAGTGCTGCTGCAGCTTCATTGCCATGGGAACCTCCAGTTACTAAATTTAATTCAGCCCAGGGTTTGCTTGTCTGTTCTGTTGCTGCAGTGTAGACAGGTGATAAGCAATATATTGATACTAAGCTGTATCATACCAAAATGATTAGGCATCGATGTTACCACGGTATTGCAGCACCTGTGGTATTGCTCTTGTGTTCTGCTCTGAGCTGCCCGGCCCTCCTGTGCCTGCCTCCAGCCTCCTCTTCCTCTCTCCTGGCAGAGCAATGGCAGTGCCGCCTGCGTAGTCTTTCTGGTCCAGCAATCGGCAAAGGTAGGGACTGCAGGCAACCTCTGCTTGCTTGGTGGTACTCCTTCCTCCCCCTGCAGAGCAGCCAAGCGCAGGGCACCCATGGACCTTGGGGGGAATGCTGCTGAAGAAGGGAGCTCCGCACCCCTAGGAGTTGGGGGGTTGGGCTGGGTCCCGGTACCTCTGCGGCATCCGCAATGGTGTGAAGTCCCCCAAGGGAAGACCCTGGTTCCAAAGATCGTATTAAACTGGAAGTGGGAGATAGGGGGTATACAAGCAGAGAATGAGAGACCCCTGTCACCCAGTCATCTTCTAAAGTTTTATTAATTTCTTCTTACTTGGTGGACTTTTTTTCTTTTTTGGTTCTTTTTTTTTTTCCTCATTGGTGTTATGTAAGGTTCAGATGGTACTTGATAGACGGTTATGTTTGCGGTAATGCAGAGCCTGGGGTCTGAGAGGTGCTCAGTTCTGGTGCTAGTAGGAGTGGTGGAGGAAGTGTGCCTTCACTGCAGCCGCGCTGGGGAGCTTCTGGAAAGGCTCATTGTAGACACGGCTTTGCCATAGAAAGACATTTCCTGTAGGATAATCGATTTTGTAGGTCTTTCCTGATTGCTTGGGTTGTTGGTTACTAATGTTTTGGCCCTCTGTAGTTTGATTTAGTGATACTACATCACTTTGTATAGAGTTCACAGAGAGCAGAGAGCGTGTAAACCTGTACGTTAAAATGTTGGCTGAAGATTGATTAATCAGTAAAAGGTTTTAAGCTGTTTCCTTTAAATTCCAGGACCATGGATCTTAATTTAAAAGTTGAGAGGGATGGGGAAAGATACTGATTTACCCAGGGGAATATATTTTCTGTGGTATTTGCTCATGGCAACTGTTTTCAAGCCAAAAGAGGTATTTTAGGGAAGGTGATAGTTCTCTGGTTGACGTTGTCTGCTGAAATGACTCCCTACTTTCTTTCTTTGTAGCTACTACATCGGTCGCCAGATGTTTGTGGTGGTCTCCACACCAGAGATGATCAAGCAAATCTTAGTGACGGACTTCAGTAACTTCACCAACAGAACTGTAAGTAGATAGGAAGGGTGGCTTTGTGGGCGGAGGTGGTAGTACTGCTAACGTGAGCTCAGACCAAAGGTGGCTGCAAGGGAGCCGGAGATAGAGTACAACATAAGGGAAAAAGTACAACATAGTTCAATGAAACTTGAAGGTGTATAAACTCACTATATACATTTCAGTCAAAGATTCCTCTTAGCAGGACACCCTGAGGATGAAAGAGAATGTCCTTAAAAGAGATACAATGCCCTTGTGACTGAGGCACCAGATGGATGCTGAAGAGAGAGGCTTTCAATATCCAGTTTTGCCACTGACCTCCTGTAGAATCATGGGAAAATAACTTACTAGCTCTCTTCCTTGTTCTCAATCTGTAACATGGGGACAGTCTTATTTGCTTTCTCATCTGTTTTGTGTTTTTAGACTTTCTAAGGCAGGAGCAGGCTGCTTGGGACAGCGACGTGCCTCCTGCAGCTAACACGTGTTGCTTTGTCATACTTAGCACTCTAAAAATATCAAATAGCTAAGAATGAATTTGGGGTTAGCAAGGACTTATACATATGCTATTGGTTACTTACTTTACTTATCTCTATACATGTATGTATTAAAAAGCTCTTTTTCAAGTACTGTTTAGAACAAATAATGAGGGGGGAATGGACAGAGGGATAGTAAAGATTTCGAGCAGTTCCTCAGCATTTTACAAGGAATTACTGTCACTGTGACCACACGCTGCCTCAGTGCCGTCTATTCCCTACTTCCTCCTGTCCCCTTTGTATGCTCAGACCTGCTCAAATAAACTCGCATGTATTCAGGAGGGTTGTTTGTGTCCTCAGGGAAAATTTAATCTCTGATCAGCTGTCTGTCTCCTCTGCCCCTCTGATCCTCTCTGCAACCAGACAGTCTGTTTGCAGACTGCTTGTCTCCCTTACTTGCTTCTTTTGGTACATGAGGTTCATCTTGTGACTACCTGTATCTTATTTAATAACCACTTGTACCAGTTGCTCACCGTTCTGCCTATAACTCACATCTGAATGGAAGAATCCCGGTGTGCAGCTTCTTAGGCTGAAGCTGTTGCATGTGGCAAGGCTCTTTTCCCCATTTTCTCTATATTTGAAGGAATTTCCCACCTTTTCCCTTTTACCCCCAAGCAGGAACCCTATGTCTTCCTGTCTGTAACTTTCCCATGCTTTTCTCCAGTATATTTTATAGGAATAGACTGTAGCCACTATTCATAGCAGTAGCTGGTGCCCAAATAACACCTCCCTGAAATTACAGAGCATTGCTTTGAGGGTACATTCAGATACTCGTTCTGCTCTTAATTTTAGTTATCCTTGCCATTTGACTATATCTGTCTGTGCATTGCCACCCTTCTTATTTGGCGAAACTTTTCTTTCTCTCCAGGCTTTTAGGGTCAGAGGTTTATCTCTCTTTCTTGTGGTTGTACATCCATCTGTTGTGGTCTGTAACATTTGTGTTCCTCTCTAAAATTCAGGTAGGTCAGGTCACTATAGCCAGTCTCTCTCTCTCCCCCCCACTTTTTTTTTCTCCTTTAGGGATATGTTAGGTATAGCGGTCTGTGTAGGTTCATATCTTGCCCTTATCACTTGACTGTCCCCTGAATCATTTGTGGCTTTTCTGCACGACATCCTGCTTTATGGATGAGGGACTGAGGCACAGACTGGGTAATGTCCCCGCCACTAACCAGAAAGCCTGTGGCAGATGAGAAAATTTAACTCCTAGCCCTCTCTTCCACAAAATGAACAGTTTCCCCCCTGTGCACTGTTGCTATTTCTGGCTTGCTTAATGCCCATGAGTCTAATTCAAATGAACTTGCTTCATCTTAAATGCTTTTATCTGCTTGTTCCGTGGTCTTCTCACCCAGCTGCAATCTTTTGAGCGTTGTTATTTCTCACTTTCCACTTTACTCCCCCCGTTCCAGCCATTGCTGGAACATTTCACTTACTGAAGATAAGCAGCCTTCTGTTTCTGGGTCCTTCCGCATCTAACCTGGGGATCTTTTTCCCCTCTTGAATTTTCAGACTGGGAGCTGCCTCTCCTCTTTAATTCATGATCAGCTCTCTTGGTGAAGTGTTCAGCTATCCTGTGCACTAATGATTCTATATGAAAATAAATAATACTGGATGGTATGTAATGAAGGCCAGTGGAATTTATTCAGATGTGATTTGGGTTGTATGTGAATAATGGTTGAAAGGTGAGAGTGAGAAAAGCACTTTCAAAGTAATAGGATTCTTTCTTCTCATATTGACTGAATAAATGTCGTTTTAAGACTTTTAATAGGGTTGCTTCTGTTTGTGTGTTTTAAAATTACTCAAAGCAAGCTCCTCTACCTTTAGTGAGGGTTTCTATTTGCCAGTGGAGAATTCAAAATGCAAAATAGATCCCCTACCTTATTTTATCCATTCCTTCATCAGATGGCCTACTGATGAGTGGTTATAGAATTGACTTTGGAGTCAGTACTGTTCACAAAGCTAGGCTAATATCTTTCAGTCCAGACATGGCACGCACTTATTACTTCAACCCAAAGCCTTTTTTTAGCTTGACTGTCAGTCTTTAAGGGTGAGAAGGGTGGGAAAGGGGCTGAGACCACTAGGTTCGAACGGGCCTTGGGAAAACCCACTGTGCTTTTCTTTTCTTCCCCTCCTCCCCAAATGCATTTCCCAAAAGATTTGTACCTCCTCCACCAGAGGGGAAATGTAGTGTGTGTTATCTAACCCAGTATGCCACAAAGGCAGATTATGCACCAAGCTCTGTGGCAGTTGTAGCAATCATACCTTAACAAAGTGTCACTAAGTTGCAGGCTGTGCAGAGCTAATTCTAAAAGCTAAGTGTATTAGGGGGTAGAAAAAGTTTGTATTCTGTGTTTATTTTGCTGTTCTTTCAATTAATCTTAAAACATGTATATATTAGAATAAGAGACAATGGGAAATGGAACTTGTGAAGAGTTGCAAATGGTGGATGATATACGTGATAGACGGAAATGGATGAGATGATTCCGTGAACTCTGAGCTTTTATTAAAGCTGTCTACAATGTGATGTCACGCCTTTGAGTGCTCGTAAGAAGAATGACCTTAATCTGGGATTGTGAGCTTGCTGGCTGCTTGCTGGGAAGTCATCAGAAGACCTTTATGGAATCAGGGTGGTTTTAATCTGCTGAGAGGATTCTCTTGGAAGCAACTTGTGTCCGCATCCAGAGGCACCTGGACCACTTGTACACTTCTCTCACAATGAACTTATCTGCTTGCTTATTGTGTGGACAAAGTAGGCTTTGCATGTGAACAGAAGCGAAACTCCTATTCATTTTATGCAATTACGTTTCCCTTTGATATTATACGTTTCACATCTTCACTATGAAGATCTTTTGAATATTGCTGTAAAAAAACCTTTTAGGTTCCCTTGACCTCTTCTGTTTTTTCTGAGTTACTGATTAGTAATTCTTGTGACAGAAGTGTATGGTGACTGCAGATCGAACTTGCATTAAGGTTCACTTCGTTTTAGAACAAGCAACCAAGTCTAGCACACAGGGTGTTATTCCCCTGTAGGCATGGAGTGCATTTATTAAGTGTATAATCACAAGAAGGCAATAATGACATTCTACTTTCCCACTTAATTTTGACTTGATTAAGGTGAGCATTGTAGCCATTTAAAAACAAAAATGTCTACTATAATGTACCTTCATACTTGAGGTATATGAAAGCCTTTCCCTATGTTTTTAATTACAGTTGCAGAAGAAAAGATGAATATTAGCTTATAGACCTTCTGCCAAAAAATATGGAATTGATTTTAATTTTGGTTAACCATGGAAACCTCAGCCAGCATTCTAGGCAGCGCTGTGCTGTAGTAAATGATACCTTTTTCTCACAAGTATCGTAAGTCATCTCCTGAATAGAAGTTTTCTTTTAAGAGCACTAAGACCATTTTTAGCTGCATTACTCTGCTGTGAGTGAGATAGGTTTATGATGTTTGTTGCATTCTGCCGGGTGGGATAATGATACATAATCTGTTTTCGGATTGTTTTTAATTTCTGCATTGAAAATTTGTTTTTGAATTAGTACTTGAGAATCATTAAACCGTACTTTTAAAAATGTAGGAGCAGAATGTTAAGATAGAGCAGTGTGAAGAGAGGTATTACCTGGTATGTAATTTAAATGATTCAGAAGATGTAGGCCAAAGTATTTGCTAAAAATGCGGATCAGCGCTGGCTAGTCAAGGTTTGTCAGGCTGCTGGAGTCAGTGTTCTGCCAGGATCCATGTGGCTATGACAAGTGGGAACAAGTAGTTGATCCAGACCAAGTCCTTAAATCTGCGCCCCAACCAGCTGGAGGACGGTGACATTTTAAAATATAAAAATCTACACCAATTCCAATAGCTGTAAGAAAACATCACTGTTTTCTCATCAGGAGCTTTGCTGCTACTGTGGAAAAAAAAAAGTAATAAGGGATTAACAATAAATAATACTGAGATGGTGAAAGTAAGAACAAAAAAGTAGCATGGAAGTTAATATAACATGGCAGTACAAATTCCTTGTATCCCTCTTGAAGGAAAACACAGTTGCTCAAGCTGCTTTTCTTTTTGCTTCTGTCTGTCTTTCCCCTTCCTCTCCTCCAAGTTCGTCTGTGTGGGACATGATTATTCTTTTCACGTGTAGAATTTGCCTGTTACAGTAAGCTGTTGGCCTCATCATTATTTTGCTAAATTGTAAAGCTTCAGGCCTACCTGTGGCATTAAACAAATAAAATACAGCCACCAAATATGAAGGAGCCTATTTTCTGCATTTTTTTTCAGCTGCAGTCCAGGATGGCTGCTGTACCCTGGCATCGGCTGTTCTTTCTGCTCTCTTGTTAGTGGACACAGTACTGGCAAGAAAAGTGTTTGTGTATGTTGCTCTATCAAAAAGTCTATCCAAATTTGATACAAGGTGCCCTCCAGAGGTCCCTTCCAACCTCAACCATCCTGTAATTCTGTGAATTTTGGGTCAGGCCCTCAGCCAGCATAAATCAGCGTACTTCCATTAACTTCAGGCAACCCTACACCAACTGGTAGCGATCATGTGTCCCCAGAGCGGGGCTGGGATGCACAACTGGCTCCAAACAGCTCAGTGTGGTGCCTCAGGAACCGACTCTGTGTATGTGTATGTGTTCTTGGCTTTTCGCAAGTAAAGCATCACTTATGTGTCTTGTGCAAGGTCTTACTTGATGCTTTCCACCTTGATTTTTAGAGTAAAGGCATTGCCTGTCCGCAGCAGTCCCGCTGATGTGCTGTCATTCAGTAAACAGTGGTAATTCAGTTGTGTATCCAAACTCCATAGTCTGATTCAGCTTATGGGCTGAGCTGTTTCTTCAGTCTCTCTCTCACAAATATGGTTTCTGTTTTGAAAAATAACCCCCCTAACATAATCATTTGGAGACATGGCATGTAAAAATAGTTAAGGAATGAAAAGTTGTGTACCGTTGCCAAAAAATGTGCATACACGCTTGACCCTGTACCCTTAGTTGTTTGGTTTAGAAATGTTTCTTTTCTTCAGATTAAATGGCCTATGATTATTTCCGGTTGTGTCGATGCCATCATCATCATCCTTTCATGTGAATTCCTGAGCTTGTTTCCAAATTGTTGTTGCAAAGTGCAATGAACTCCATTTGTAAACAGATGAGTGTGCTGTGTTGGAGGTTCACCTTCTCATGGGCGCGTGGTTTGGAGCACTAGTGACGTACAGTATGACGACGGGCAAGTCAATATTTGGAAAATGATTCAAACAAACGAAAAATAAAATATTGAAATGTATATAATGAGTTGTTCATTTTCCCACTCTTTAAAATGACTGTTCAGTGGGATGGTTGAGTACACAAGTGAGGTTCCAGTGTGTGCTAATAATTTGATTATGAAATTTAGTTTTAAAAACAAGCTGGTTTTGTGGCAGCAGAGGGAAGGAACATCCTTTAAACTTGTTCACTGCTTCAGTCGTTTTAGATATTTTTTTTGTTTTCCCATTCCTTCATCTTGTTTTATCTTGTTTTTTGTTGGGTTCACGTAGGACACGGAAGGTGACCAGCATAATGCTTCTGCAGCTAACATATCTCACGTGTGTGCAGGCATGCATATTTGTATGTATTTATGGATGCATACAGATGCACACATATTGATATGGGGCCCCTCTGATTTGAAGAGATGCTAAATCTCTAGTCCTCACTAGAGCATTGTGGATGTCAATTGTGCCATATCTTATTATGGAAACTTCACAAAATGTGCCTCTTTGTACACGCCGCGGTGACATTGCAGCTCCTGATGCAGCAAAGCCGCCACACCTGATGGCAGGCCGTGCCTTGAACATCCAGTTCTTTGTGATACAGAGCTGCGATGTTCTCTCCTCCCTCCCTTTGTAGGACAAATTCGAGCAAGTGTCAATCCTGCCACATGTACAATAAGGCTCAGTCTCATTGAGCTGAGAATATTCAGTGCTTCCAAAAATCATTCTGTGCCTTACGAGGATAAGTGAAAAGGTGTTCTAGCAGTGAATTTATTAAGATTTACTTTTTTGCCTAGCAGTTTTCTACAGCTGCTAGATCATAGTTGGTCTGAAATCTTGGCTGGTACAGCATCATCTCCTAAGTGCTGTACAAATATATATTGTGCATTTGGCTGTATAGCACTTAACTGTTTAATATGAATTTGTTTGACTGCATATTTGTGGGTGCTGTTGTACAGTCATGTGAGCCCAGACGTCTGTGTGATTTCCCAGCGCCAGTCCCTGCCAGGGCACTGAGCAGAGGCCCTTACCCTTGTTTTGACCCGGTGGTTCTCACTGTGCCGGGCCAGAGCAGGAGCTCCAAGGCTCAACAACCATAATGATGTATCTGCTTGCTTTCCCCAGTGTGCCTCCATGGCTGTCTTCTAGACATACTAGGATACCTTTTTAGCTTGGTCGATGTATATCTATTTCGCTGCCTTCTTTGCCTGGTAAAATAGCCTTTAATTCTGGATTTCTTTTTTCTTTCGGAGCTTGCTGGTTAATTTTTCTAAGCAATTAAATCCAGTTTTGTCTAAATGTTTTAAAGTAGCAGTGCATATGCTTGCGATAGACACTTTAAAATTAAAATAATAAATATTGAGAGGGTCATTTCTTCCAGACTGTGTATGGCTTTTTATGCATGCACAACAAATTGCCCCTTATTCCCCATATCCTGAAGCTAATAGCACAAAACTAATGTTGTCAAATGATCACTGCTATTGCCTGTAAAATTAATCAGACTTTGGCTTCAGTTAGCCTTAAAGAAAGACTTGACATATTAGTAGACGGTGTTCTGGGAACCACCTGATTTTCTGAATCCCAGTGAGATGAAGTCTGGTTTTACGATTAGGGCTCTAGGTTGGGATTTAGGAGCTCTGAGTTCAGTTTTTGGCTTTGCTACAGAATTCCTGTGTTCACAAGGGCAAATCATTTAGGAAGTGCTTTGTCACCTTAGCAAATGTAAAAGAGTATGTTGGGAATTTCCAGCTGAACATTATCATTAGTGAATGTTAGTGCTTCAGAATTGATGGCAAAGGGTTGGGATTTGGTTTATCTGTTAATTCAAATAGTTGTGGTGGGGGGTGGGGTTTTTTGTTTGTTCTTAAAAGAAGCTTCAGAAATGGAGAGGAAAAAGGTTTATTGAAAAGCTTTTTTTGTTTTTTTCCTTTTAAGTAACTTTCTATTTTGAAGTATTTTAAAAAACCCTGAAGTAGTAGAGTTAATATTAACAGATTCAATTGAATGAATTTTGAGGATTATCTTCTCTTAAGTTTGTCATTTTTATTTGTAATTCTAATTCAGATCAGGAAACCAAGTGAAATCTGTCCTGTAAGGTGGGAAAGCTGATTTATACCTATCTTGAACACCTGGCATGTGCCTCTGCTGACTACTATACATAAAAAGATGTTAGCATTTACTTACTTCTATGCACATTCTTATGTCTCATTTAATTCAGTGGGCTGTGAGTGTGTAATTACCTATGTTTATTAATAGTCTGTCCAGAATAGGAATATTCCCTTAACTAGGAGCCTTTTTTCTGTGTCTTGCATGGTAAAGAGGGTGAACATGGCCTCTTCTCACACGGCATCTTAAATGTTTGATAAAGACTTCTGAACGTTTAAGAATCTATCGATACAATAGTTTGGAGTGCCACAGAAGAGCTTCCAAGCAATCAGTCAAAAAATGCTGACCGTGATTAAGTCCAATTAGTTTGAGGATCATGTAGTTGACTGACTTGGAAAGACTCTCTGTTAAAGACAAGATCCTCTAACTGACATTTTATTTCCTTTGTGCAAGTTCTTAGATGGTTTGTTGTTTGAGGAAGGTTTTCTGTGTTGTCTTGGCTGGAGGGAGCTCTTCTGCAACGGGTCAGCGTATCCCCAGCGGTGGTGGTCAGACCGTAGTTGGGCTTGGAGAAAGCCACACTTCTTGTAAGGGTGCTATTTTAGCCGACTAACATATTGTTGTCCAGGTAGGTCATGTGAATTTGTTTGCTTGAGATTTATGAATCTCTGATTGAGTAAGCAAACACTAGTATTTGTCACGTTTCCAGGTAAGATAGCAAATAAAACTGGCCGATCCCTCCTGTATGAAGGGTGAGCAGCGATGGTGGAAACAGATGGGTTACACACAGATGGAATACAAAATAAAAACTTTCCACTTTTTCTCTTTTCCAGACATGGGTTGTCTGTTTTTAGATGCTATGGGCCATAAACCCCGGCAATATAAAAGCAATGCAATTGACTGTAAGGAGGCTAGAAGGCTTAAAAACAAGTTTCCTCTTCCCTTGCCCCCCATCAAGACATGATGAATCAGTAGGTTGAGACCACGGCTGATGTTGAGATGCACAGTCATCTTAGCTTTTACAGGATTTATTCTGAAGTGAGTTATTTTTCAGCATGGGTCTAAGGATTTGAGTCTATCCCTGACTCTTTCTCTGGTTTATTAATGGGCTGCAGTGCTGCCATCACCATGGTATCCTGCTACCTCTTCCCCTGTGAAGACTGCAAAACCGCATGTTGAGAAAATTTACATTTTTAATTCTCCACTCTCCACGCCTATACGTATAAAAATGGTTTGCAAAACCATGGGGGAACACAAACGCAAGGACAATCTGGTATTGAGCAATGAGTAGGGTTGCTGTGTTGTTTTGTTTGTTTTTAATGCTCTTTCTTTATGCTATTATACCGCAGCCATCATTGGTTCAATACCTGCTCCTAGGTAGACACCAGAACACCAGATGGATTACGTACTTTACAGCACTAATGATAGTGGCTGATAATGTGTGCAAATCTCCCTTTCACTGATTGTTCGAGGCAGTTAAGAAATACTGAATACAGCTGTACATAATTATGTTTCTTTTGAAACTAAACCAGCCTGTGAAATTTCTGTTCCTGGAAAATGGTCAAAATTAGTCAATAACAAAAACAAAACAAACAAACAACAAAAACCCAAACTCTTTGCATGTACTTAGTTAATGGTATATTGTGACATTCTCTTTCTTAGACGCAAGGCTTCCCTGCCAACTCTATTGAGACTTAAAGGATGAAAAAAAAAAAAGCTGCATAATGAAACTACAAAAAGGTGGTTTTACTGCAGGTGTAAGAAGATGCTGATTTTACAATACTCTGTGCATATGCACTTGTTTATGTCAGAATGAGTTTGTGTAGGACTAAGTGTGTATGTGTCTTAGTGCGTTGCAGGTATGTGAAGGGATGTTCCCTCTTTCTACCTACTCCCTGTTTCTTTCACGTGTTTCTTTGAGTTACTGTAAGATCAACTTTTGAAGTTATCTTTTTGTGCTTGTTCATCCTCACCTTTTCTTTTTCTTTCTTCTATCATTCTGCAAGATTTCTGTTTCTAAATGACTGAAGGAAACAAGATCAGAGTTTTATTAGGTTTTGCCTTCCCTTCCCCCAGTTTTTCTCCTGTTGAAACTTGCCAATCACTTTTAAAGCCTACATTGGGCTTTTCTGCAGCACAGGAGATATCATTAAGGCTTTAAACCCACTAATGAGGGAAATGTGCGCTGCTTGAAGGCTCCTGCAATATTAACTAGATCCAATTATGTTAGGTAAACGTATGAGTATAGTCAAAACAGGATGAAAGCATATCTTTCTATTCAGGCCAAAAGCAGTCTTCTGAGCCAATCTTTCATCAAACTTACATTGGCTATTTATTTACTGGCTTTGCTGCACTTCTCTTTTTTTATGCTGTGATGCTGAAGACAAACAACACTTATAGACAGGAAAGGACTATCTATTCCCAGGGCTCTGTTCCTTATTTAAAGAACATGTTTTATTGCTGGATAAAATATGTGAAATCTTAAAGCTGTTAAATATTTTTTCCTGTTAAATACAGTATTGCTTCCTCATCTAATCCTGTCCTTAGCTGACTGTGTTATGAGTAGGTGTGATACATGTGGAGTGGAGACGCAGTTCGTGCTGGTCTTTGCCGGTCCTGACCTTTGTTTTCTGTTGATTTGTTGTTCTTTAAGGGAAGTTCAACTTTGCCTACTTCTTTGGACATATGCTGTGGGGATATTTTTTCTGAAGCTTATTTAGTCTAATAGCATGGGTTTTCAACAATCCCTCATTTCTGACTTCTGAAACTGTTGCCAGTAGCAGGTTAGTTGTTTTGTTTACAGTTTTCTCCCTTTTCCCTATTCTTGACAGAAAGTAGACCACCATGTCCTTTGATTCCTGCCTTCCCTAGTCTGTTTTTGTTAGAAGAATAATTAGGTTGTCACTCATTCCAGAACTGATATAGGCTCAGATCACAACATTCGAGTTGGCCTTTCTACGTACTTGGGAAATCAGAGTTCAGACCCAATAACATGCTTTGTTTTCATGTCTTTGTCCACATTTGGAGGCAACTACCTGCTCATGAACAAAAAGTCCTTTTGAAGCATCTGATGACAGAGGAACCCGTGCAGATCTGTGCAAATGATATTTCACAGCACAGAGAACTGATTTACATGCACCTACCCAGAAGCCTCCACTGAGTGTTGGAGCAGATGTGACATGGCAGTATATGATGCTTTGAATTGTTGTCATGTGTCATGCCCAAGATCTTTGTGGCCCAGCTGAGTGTCCTCTTTCAAAGGTGGCCAGCAGCAGAAGTCAAAAGACTAGCATAATAGCAAGACAGACAGTGACTGTAATCTTCCTTCTGGCTTATCCGACCAGCCTCCAGCAACCAGTGCTGTGGTGACTTCCAGTGCCAAGAGGTGCATCTGGGCATCATTTCTCCTGATGGTTCCATTGGCTACAAATCAGTTTCCCCACCCCCACTTCTGAATCCTTTCTTTTAACTATTACACAAGCAGGTGACTTTTTTCCATGGATGAGCTTTTTGTTTCTAATGTGATAGAAACACTTATATTTGGCGACTCACGTGTGTGCAAGTGAAGTTCATTCCTCTTCAGTGAGAGTTAAAGTGATACATGTGGGCATTATTATACTAATCCTTGCAAGCCTCTTCACTTCATTTTAAGTCTTTTAAAAGTAGTATTGTCATCTTGAAAATAGTGGGAATAATTCTCTCTTCCGTCATTCATTCACATAGCTTAATCCATTTACCTGCGTTTATGTTTATATTTGAACTTAAAAGTGAAAGGTTTTTTTCTTTTCCCTTTTTTTTTTTTAACATAAAATGATAATATTCTTATTTAGTACAATGCTAACAACCTTTTGTTAGGATGTCGTAGCTGAAGTTACCATTCCTGCAGCAAGGCCTACAAAATGGATCATGTGAGCATTCCTCATCTGGTTCAGCTCAGAAGCTAATCCATCTTAGTTTATGTATCAATGCGGACTTTTTCAAAACTATGCAGGCTGACTTGGCACTGAAACAGATGATGAGTGCTCACACGGGCTCTCCACCAGCTCCATTTCAATGGTGGTAATCTCCAATAGATGGGGAGTGGCGAACAGCTGATGGGGTAGCAGCATCTTAAATTGATGCAGCTGTTTTTGTAGTGGTTCTCTGACCAAAGCCTGGAAAGTTGTGTTCTGATTTTTACGAAATTAACTAGCAAGTAACTCCCGTAAATTTTTTCTGAGCAAAAAATTTTTGCTGTCCTTTTTTTTTTCTTGCGATCATACACTATGTAATGTTCATTCTGCAAGAGTAAAAACTCCATGGGAAAGGGTGTGTAGAGGCAGTGCGCTCCGTACCACTGACAGTGTGTTGCAGCTATAAATCTTACAGATCGTAAGTGAAAAACGAGTCGGCAGGTCTTATTTTAGTCTCTAGTGAGAATTCTTCTTTGTTTAAATAGCAACCACATACCTTGGCACCATTTGTTGTAAATAGTTGATAGCAAATAGTTGGCTGGCCCGAGCCTGAGGAAGGGAACAGGCTGCAGTGTGTTATGCAGGTGCTGGGGAAGCGCTGGGCTGCGCACGCCGTGTTCCTGACCACCACCACGGAAAGTTGCAGAGCACTTGCCGGTGCTGCTGACTTTTCGTCAGCCTTAAATTCACCACCCTTAGAAAAAAAGGAAAGAGGAGGAGGTGTGTATAAGTTCAGGTCTTCACACTGCACGGCTGGCTCCCGGCTCTCCAGCGTAACGAGTGCTCCCTGCTTTGAGGATTCCTGGCCGCTGCTCGTTTTCACATTGATTCACCCATTTCTGAAGGCTGGGTGATGGCTAGAGGAGGCTCCATTTAGCCCCACAGACACATACGCTGCACCTGATATAGACACGGATCAGGAAACAGCTATCCTGTGGTAAAAGAAAAGGATTGTTGATCATTGTTAATTATTTACTCCTGCCAGTCTCCTCTCACTGGTGTTAAGCAATAGAAACTAAAATAACTACATTCTTTACGGAAATAATGTCCCATTCTTCTTCTTTTCCTTTCACGCTTGCTCTTACAGAAAAGGATTTGGGGAAATAAGTAGTAGAAACAAGAACTATCTTGCACTGTTCTCCTCTACTAGATTAATTGTAAGTTGAAGATACACAAGATATTCTTTTTTCTCCCTTTTCGGAGGCAATTGCAAAGGACAGTTTCCCCATTTCCTTTTCCATTTTCAGTATGCGCATTTAGATGAAGCTAAAACTGCACTCTTGCACTTTTTATGCAGCTTTCCTAAAATAATTCTGAATAATTTAACAATGGTTCAGAAACATTCCAGTTTAACCAGTCATTGACCTTCAGTCACGTTTTAATGGCATCAGGACTATACTGGTATTTCATCAGTTCCAAAGAAGCTGTATTGTAGCAGAGGCAATGGTGATATCTATAATTAAAATGTGTTCTATTACAATGTTTACCTTTCAGTAGATTATCAAACTTTAACTGCTTCAATTAATATTTTCCATTTAGAATTTTTCAGTCAAAATGGTCTCGCTATTTTGGCGAAGAAGCCTAGGGAAAGGATAGAGTTATTTAACCATTGTGGGGAAAAATAAACCCAGAGTCTTTTTCTCGGACTTTGGCTTTGTTCCCTCTAGTGTAAGGGCTGGATATAAAAACCACTTTGAAAATCTGACCAAACTGCTTAAGTTTATAAGCCCCTGAAGAATCTCAGTAAACACAGACTCAACAAAAATTATTAAAGAACAAGGAAACTCTCTTGCTAGTATCGCTCTCCGGTGACAGGGCTTTACACATCACTAACTTCTACAAGTTGTCATGTAAGCTTTATATCTAAAGGTTGAGAATCCTGAGTTTGTGACTGATTCATTTCACATGACAGGGTTTTTTTTGTATGTAATATTAAAAACTTTCAGGACATTATTTTCTTTTAAGTGTTACATTTGCAAAATCAAATAGAGATCCCGTGGGAAAAAATAGTATAGGATAACATAACTAAAGAATTGGAATCATTTTTGCATTTTCTTTTGGATACCAAGACTGCACTCAATGATTTTCAAACCTTTCAAAGCTTTATTTTGCTCCCTTAATTTCCTCCTAATAGAATCTTAATTGAGTGCAGTAGGAATAGATGGCATGCTATATTGCCAGCATCAAGAATGAAAAAAATATAACATAAATATATGTACCTTACATGGCCCTTAATGCTTTCTGATATTTCATTAGGAAATGTGTGGAAGATAGGAGTTTCATTTCGTGGCTGATTTTGAAGAGTCAAAAGCCAAAATAAAAATAAAAAGTTGATTAGAATATTTTGTTTCAGTTACAGTTTCTAATGTAAAGTCAAAGTTGTTTCAGTTTGCAAAGTAAAGATATTTTGATCGAAAAACATATATAACAAGATATTTTGTTGGCACTTTTCTCCATTTTTTTCTTCCAGAAGGCCTGGAAAAACAAATTGATTTTGCTGTATTTCCAGTTTCTCTCAACCGTGCGGCTTTGTTTAAGTTTCTCTAACCAGCTCTGGCTTTATTTTGTTTAATATTTGACTTGAGTTTTTAGAGGGAACGCCCCCTCTCTAGTTGGTGTTTGACCATGTCAGATTAGATGTTCTCTGGATGCCCTGGCTGCTGGATGGCGCAGCCTTGGTTTTCCCCTCCTCAGTGGTCAAGTGGGGCAGCTCTCATTTCCTCACTTCTTTCAGCTGTTCCTTTGGCGCTCGTGGTAGCTTTTATATTATATTGGCAGTGCACGGTCAGTTTTTGGCTGTAAGAACTTAGGCTGGCCCCAGGGTTAAGATTTATTCTAAGTAAAAAATTTCAGCAGGGTTTTAGGCATGTTGCAGAGGGTTATTTTTTCCAGTTCAAGATTGCTTGTATTTATTAGGCTGTTGGATGCTGGGGGGATTCAGCACCAGCCTCAGATGTGGGAGAAGCAGCTGTGCAGATGCAAAATGAGTTCCTGTGATGTGGGAGCTCGTGTGGCACTGGCCGGCACTGATGGTTGGAAACGAAAACCCCTTCCTTCCCCCTTCTCCCACCCACCGGTAAAGCTGGGCCTTGGAAGTGCAGATAATAATAACTTGCAAAAACGCGAGGTGCATGCAATCAAGCGTGGGGTGCCGAGTAGGGGTGCAGCCTGGCAATCTCGCTGGACGTTTGGTCTTCCAGAGAGCAAGTCCTTCTTTCTCCTTCAGCTGGGAAGTCCCAGCAGGCAGGACCATGGCAACCTCTGCTCGGGTTCCTTGTTGTCTCTCCACCTGTGCCTGGCTGCTGTGGGGTGTACACCCAGTGAGAGCTTGCAGGTCTTTCTCACAGCTGGCACACGCTCCTTCCCTGGGCACTTGCTAAAAGAGAATCTAAATCCCAAATACTGCTCCGTCCTAGTGTGCATTTGCTGAGGTTCCAGCTTGTCTGCATCTGAAAGGCCAGTGCTGGCTTTTTGGGAAACATAATGGGGGAGAATTCAGGATCCCACCCATCCCTCTAGTTCCACATCATGGTGACAACGCAGTACAACTGAAGAAATGGGGTGGTGAAACAGACCCTCCAAATGCTGCGTCGCCCAAAGGAAGCCTGTTTTGCAAGAAAGGGATCAGTGAGCTTTGGGGCGTGGGCTCCAATTTGTGGGGTTTTTGGTTGTTTTTAAATTTTATCTTATCCTAGAACTCTTAAGATGACAAGATATGGCAGCGTTCTTCACGCTTCATAATCCGCACCACTTGCTATTACAAGCCTAATATGTTTGAGAATGCAAAAGTAGCTAATACTGTTAATTTATTTTGAACAAGGTACTTGCTGATACTCAGAGGAGCGTTTTTGCTGCTCTCCTGGAAGAAATCAAATAAGAGCAATGTGAGGAACAGGCTGGTTACAGGTTGTTTGGGAAGTGAGGCTGTTTCACTGAAATTGTGAGCTCCAGGGAACTCATGATAAGTCCTGTAATATTATCTGTACGCAATAGGACTTTATTATTGTTGAAATTATCTTATGACAATCACTTAATTCTCGATGTGCTCAAATTAATTTGTGAGAGTCAAATGAACAAATTCTATCCCATATAAGCATTATAAGCATGTTTTGACATGCTTTGATAGATTAGGATTTATTTTTTTTACTTGATTGAAACCAGACAAATAACCACAAATATGAAATCTTGGAGGATAAAATCCTGAAAGTGTGGTGCGCAACTACTTGTAAAGTTTTATAGCCTAGCTCTTCTTGAGGGACAAATAAATGAGAGACGAAAGCAGCTACTACTATCAGGAAAATGCATTAGTATTTTGACAGATAGATGTGGAGATCTTAATACACAAAGTTTGTTTTTTCCCTGATGTGTAAATATACACTTAATCTAATTAGAAACAATTGTGAAGTAGCAGACAGGGAATTCAGATTCTTCAGTTAAGCGGATATGGCAAATGTGATTTGTTGACAGCTTGTCGTGCTGCCATTACAGCTGACCTGGAGTTTTCTTTCTGAACTACTTTTCAAGGGAAAACTAACATAAAAAGAGACATATTTGGCCAGGGAGTTCTCTGCCTCTGACTAGCAGCAGATGCTTAGAGAAAGAGCAGAAGAACTGGGCAAGTGCAGGGTGGTATTTTCTACCAGATAGCCCCCAAACATCTGACCATCCATAGCTGACTTCCTGAGCTGGAGTTTACATCCATGGTTTTAATTTTTAATAGCCCTTTTTTTCCCCAGTAGTTTGATTAAAATACTATCTTGAACCCATTTGTATTTTTGAAAGCCACATGGAGTCTTCACAAGCAAACTTTTATTTGCTTTGTTTGACATTGTTTTCAAATTTTCATTTTGGTATCAGGGGGGGAGGTGAAATACTTTTTTTTTTTTTTTTCCCTTGCATTGTTTTGCATGTATTGGATATCATTGGTGTGAAGTATTGATTCCAAATGCTCTGTTTTAAATTAGATATATGACAGTTTGAAGCATATTTTGTGTATCAGGATGTTGTCACACAGGAAATGGGATATTAGACATCAGCCTTTAGGTGCTACATGGAAACTTGGAAGGCTGATAGAAACCCTTTGAAAAGACTTTCAGATTTTGGTCATAGTTTACTATTTACTCAATTGTTTACTTTTAGTGTTTCTCAGTGCTTTGAGATTTTAAGCTAGGCTGGCCTGTTTATAATTTTATGTCTATATTACAACATCTGAGTGAAAGAGGTCAAACCAAAATTGTCAATAAAATATGAAATACATGAAAAAGTGACATTTTTTATATATACTCTGCTCTGAAGAAAGGTTTTGCAAACAAGTAATATTTTTAAACTAAGCCATTGGTAAGCCTCCCCTTCATGTTGCTAACATGCCTTTGCTAGTAATCAGAAAGTCCTAAGCATTAAACCTCCATTTGAGGAGCTTAAATTGAAAATACAGATTAAAACCTCTTGCTCAGCCATACCTAGTGCTCAGAAGCACCTTCAGTCCCTTGGAGCTAGTGATTTCAGCAACAAGGTTTCTCGGGGACCTGCAATTCTTTTTCTAAGTATGGTCAGAAACAGCTTAGCAGTTTTGAGACCTACCTCATGTCTGGCCTAGGCGGCCTATGAATATGATGTTTTGAGAGGAGAGGAACTTCACAAGTACCTTTGAAACTGGCTGGTGGTTCAGACTCTTGAAGAAAATGTAACAGCAGTGAACACATTCCTTCGAGTCACAAGGGAAGGTGATGGAACTGGGCCTCTTCAATTCAACCCCCAGTGACAAGGACAGCTGCCCAGAGTGCAAGAGAAAGGCTTTCATGCATTTTTCTGCTGGAAATTGTTCCACAGTGATCATTTCATCTCTCTGGGAAGTGCCCTACCTAGCAACCTAAAGGTGATTCCTGGGGAAGATGCACTTGCAGCCTTATGTGTTGAAGCTACTCCACGTTCCATGCAGTCTTTGGCACTCGTGGTAGAGAAGTTAGTGAGTCTCTGCAGCCTAACAGGGCAGTCATCTGGATTGGGGAGGCCAAGGTTTCAGATGCTACTACCAAATATTGTTGAACACGAAGGCCAAGGTTTCAGATACTACTGCAAAATATTAGTCATCTATCTTTATCTAATGATAGTATTGTATAAACAGACCTTGGAGAGGAACTGAGACTGAAGCCCTTTTCACAAGGGGAATGAATGCTCTCAGGCCAGTTCAGTTCAGTCTTAACTATTCCCTGGAAAGGACAGGAGGGTTTAGGACCATCCCTCCCTGCACCTTCCTCTAACCTGTACTGCTGCTGTGATAGTTCTTTCCTTCTTCATTATGCTTATTTCTTTACTTTCCTTGTCATCTTTATCCACAGGAAGGGATTACAACATTTTTTCCCATGTGTGAGTTCGGTTCTCTCAGTGATGGTATGAAAGGGAGTTACCATCATGACTTCATTCACTTTTCAGTTGAAAGAAAGGGAGTAATCCCTGATCACAGCTGTAGCGGCCTCTCTTCTGGAGTGCATTGTGTTGTGATGTACATGAAAAGGGAAGTGGTGAGGCCCTAGGGAGCTGTGGGACTCTTCCTGCATTGCTGTCACGGCAGCTTGGACAACTCTCTGCTCGTCTTTGGTGAATCCTCTTCTGAAGTATCTAACAGCATACCCAAGGCATTTGGGTCAGCCTAGAGGACAGGCAGTCGGAGGCTGGGTAGTACTTACAAACTCTCTTAGTATTCTCCAGAATCTTCAAGGGGGCTGCAGAGATGTTTCTGAATGAGCAAATTATGAGATATGATGTTCCTGTGTAACAGAAAGATCTAGCCCAAGTTCTTATGGACATGGCCTGCCATTCCTATGTATGAAAATGAGAATATATCTCTAGCAAAAGTTATCGGGGACTGTTTTTCTCCAAATTCTCCATGTAATCTCTAAAAGGAACTTTCTGGTCCTCAACCTTTCCTCTAGGAAATTTGTGCATAAACAGAGAGGCTTGTAATAGTCTTATGACTTTACTTTCCAGCTGACGTAACTGGACTTTTTAATGTTAGATAGATTTAAACATTGTGTTTAAAAACTGCTTCTCAGCACAGCAGAAACTGCATATAAAGCACAGGTTCTCTACTTCAACCTGAGTTTGTTTGTAGTAACAAACACTCATTAATTATCAGTAAATACTTTTTTCTTTGGTTTGATTGTTTTGATCCCAAATAAGCAAACTGACTGCCATATGCAAACTGATGAAGGCGTGGACTTAATTTTGATCTTGCTTACACCAACAAATGGAATGATGTGTGACTTGCTTCAGTCTGGGTCAGACTGCAGGAGGCCATATGTGTTTATTTTAGCATTTATGAATGGTTATATTTACCTCATTGCAATGACTCGCTTTGGTTTCTATTGACAAAACCATGACTTAAGAGAATGTTTGCAAAGACAAGAACAGATGTTTCCAGGCTGCTTGCCACAGAGAGGAAAAAAGCCAGTATTTACTTGTAATCTGGTGTTGGCTGTGCCATTTTTCCAATGAGTAATGATGAACGGTAGCCATTAGTCAGTTGCTGAAGATGCTGACTAGACAACAAAGGAATGGGCTTGGAGATGCCTTTTTGTGTAGTCTGATCTATACAGTAGAGCGGAAGACAATTCCTGTAACCACTGAAACCGATTCTACCTTGTAACACACTTTTGAAGTATCTGAATGACAAAGAGAACCTAAAAGCTTAATGCAATAGATAATGCAAGGATATTTTCTCCCCTTCTCCGCAAGCATGTTGGTTTCAAATTAAACTAAAAACTTTTAATAGACACTTTTATGAAATGGGAAAGTAACATAAGCTTTTTGGAGTTAGTTTGGTGATTTTCTTTTTCCCTCTGCAGCCATAAGAACACCTCCTAAATCGTAGATACTAAAATCAAACCTGTTTTAAGTGGTCTTTTACAGAAGGGGAAAAAAGTGTAATAGGCTATCAGCAGGGTTAATGGGAGGGGTTTGGAGAAAGTGTTTGTGAAGAAATGTGTGTGCACAGTTTTAATGGTCAAGGAAGGACTGACTTCAGTCACCTGGGAGCGGCAGTATGGGCTGTGCAGCATCTGAGGATTTGGATATGGAGTCTTGGAAAGGCAAATGAGTGAGCCTGCTTTGGGAGAGACAACACCTGCATGTAGTGACTGTCCCTGGTGTTATATGTGTGGGACGCCCCTTGTGAAGAAGAGGGGTGGGACAGACCCAGTGGCCTCCTACATTGGGGCGTGGTGCTCAGTGGGCAGTGCCAGGCCTTTGCCCTCCGTGAAGGCTATGATCTTTGGGTGTGGAGTCTTGCTCCAATATGGTGATGATTTGTGAAGAGAAAAGTGATACACATTTTGAAGAGATGTGGCTATAACATCTGTGTAAGCAAGAACCTGCTAGATGGAAATGATAAAGAACTACAGGGTATATGACATAAACCAACTCTGTTTTGGTTTTGGTAACATGCGACACAGTGCTCGCCTAGTTCAACCAGAAGGCACTACACAACGTATCTTTGAATGTCATGAATGCAAGTAGAGTCTGAGCATGACTTTTCCTCTTACAATCCACAAAGCAAGTTTGAAGGAATATACTGTATCAGTTTACCAACAGGGAATTTTAAAAATTTACGTATGGAGGTGTCTTCTGCTTTCCCACTTTCATGATCTGCTTACTGCAGGCTTAGTAAGATGTATTCCAGGAGATATCTCAGGGGGGTGTTCTGTCACTTTTTTTAATAGGAAGCGTTATGTTGATCTGTAAGTGCCAACCCACTGCCACTGGCTGGATGAAATACCATCTGAGTGGTTTATGGGCATACTGGTTCCACCTGCTGGCTGAACTGGTGGTGATGACCTGTCAATCAAATGACACAAGCAGGGTTGAACAAGGAATCTTGTGAAAACATTTTACGAATAATTCCTGTCTGAGGGATGAGAATAGGGTCATGTCTTCGTGCTATGAACTTCCTTTCTGGTTTTTCATTAAATTTCATTTCATTAAGTTCAATTTAAAAATGCAATTTCTTAAGCAGGTTGCCAATCTCTAATCACAAGTGCATTTTTAGCAAGGTAAGGACAGCAACCCTCTTTGAAAATAAGACGATGGACAAATTAACCCTCAGGTGTGCCAGCACTGCTGCCTGCTCATCACTTCTGAAGCTCACCCAGGGAGAGAAAGCCCAGACCCGTTCACCCTAGAGCTATCACAGATACTCCATGGCATGCCCAAGGGCTGGGAGAAGGATGACCCCACATTGGGAACATACTCCAAAAATTTCCCCAGAGAGAGGGAAAAGGGTTGGGGGTGGAGGGAACTCAGAGCTAGACTTAACCTTGGATACTGCAATGTCCATGGGTACAGAAGAAAGGCTGGAGGTGAGAGGAGCAAATGGCTCTTGTTAGCGTGGGTTGAGACTAGGGCTAGAGTTCAGGGGAGTGTGGGCGTGGGATTCCAGTTAAAGCTGGATCCTGCAAAGCCTGCAGGGCTAGAAGAAAGCTGAAGCTTTACATGAAGGCAAATGGTGTTTGCTAGGTATGACTAATGCTGGAATTAGTGTTGGAGTTACTGTTTAGGATTTGGGATTTTGGGTCCTCTAGAGCTTAGTTCCTTGTTTGAATCTCACCAGGCTTTCAGTGCTGAGAGTTGGCTCCAGCAGAAGTAAATCTTTTTTTATTGGTTTTGTTAGCACTAGGCTATGATTAAGTCCAAGTTTAAGATAACAAAGTTTCTGGGATCCTGTTTTATGGAGTTTCATTTCTTGCTGTGTTGTCAAAGCACGTGGAGTAGATTAGCAGCTGGTTCTATGGAGTTGAATAGTTTATATTATAGGTTTTGGAGCTAGTAGGTTTTTAAAGATCTTTAGAGGTGCCCTTTAGGTTCTTTGAAGATTCACCTATTCAGGGTATTTTAAGAGTGCGTGGGTGCATTAACTTTATTCTGCTGGTTGCAAACCTTCATCCCCCATTTTTCTACCAAAGGAAGAAGAGAAGGTTTCTGAGGGAACGTTGTGGTGCTGCTATCCTTCCTCCTGCTCCATGCAGTCATTGCTGGCTGCCAGAGGTTCAGTCTGGCCTGCTAGTGACAAACTCAGAAAAGGAGCAAGTGATTTAGGAATCACACAAGGCTACAGTTGCACTCTAGAATAAACCAGGGACAGGTTATTAGTGCATGAGTTGGTCCTACAGATGTCCATATTGACATGCTTCTTAGCATGGTTTTGTCCTGTATTGATTAGTTGTTCCCCAGGCATGGTCTGGGCACAGTTCAGGAGGTGAACATGCCGTAATGACCATAAACAGTTTGGATATGGCCATTCTCTTCGGGAAAGTGATTTAACCTCAGGGACAGGAGGTGTTCTGTGCCACTTGGCCTCAGAGCCAGAGAAGAGTTGCTTGCCTGAATTATTTAGTAATACACAGCAAGCCAAATTGACTCAGGGACAAACAAGCCAATAACTGGGTCTGAAGGGTCAGCCTAAGGAACAGCTTAATGGGGAGGGAATTCTTGCATCAATTGCAAAGATGCCGCTCATCTGCAAACGTTATTTTATTTTCTGTTTTAAAAGCACTCGTGTTTTAAAGGATTTGTTTGGAAGCAAGTCCCTCCAATTTTCTTTGTTGTTTCTGATGGCACGTCTGTGATTGTGGGAAGCACTTGCAGGTATGCTGCAGCAGATTACCGTGCTGCCAGTAGTTTTCATGCAGCATTACTGTACCACGGTCAGAAATGGTTGATTGCACAGGAGAAGGAAGCGCAGAGCAGTTTTTGAGTATGTAGATAATGGTAGATGGAATATGAGTCTGATTGCATTTGACTTAAAAGCAACCTCCTTCCTCGCCTAAAAACCAAAATCCCACCTCTGAAAATATTACAGCTGCCTCCCACAGTAATTTTTTTAGTGATTTTTATAGGCTCAAGAATTCTCAGATACAGCTAGTACTTTGTCCATTCGGAGAGACGTGACACTTCATCTTTCACTAAGATACTTCAGGCTCATTCTCATACCAAATCCATTTTCATTCCTGCTATATGAACCTGTAACATGGGTTATGCAATTAGGAGGAAAGTGTTTGCAGAAACGATAAGGAAAACCTGATAAATGAAATCTGCTATACACTGTCAGTCACGCTGATGCTATTCCAATAAACACAAACATGTTTTTGTGTACTCGGTTTAAAGAGACAGAGTAAAATAATTTATGGCCAAAATCGTCTTTCCTTCCTTGCAGCGTTTATATGTATGTAGTACTATACACACCAAAAATATGTTAAGGGAGCATTACTGACATAAAGTAGAGTGCTAAAAAGGCAATGCTATGGTTAGTGTCGTAGTTGTAGTGTTATAGTTAACAGGCTTTTTGTTCAGTGACTGGGCCCCTCTCTGTGAATGTGCTATATATGGTCTTTATGCAATGAAGAGCATTTTTTTAGGGTGAATGTTTGGTTTTAGGAAGGGGTTTTGCTTTCAAGGCAACTGCAGTCAGATTTATATCGCATCTGTTATTACCTAAGTGGAGCCTTGTCTTCCGGAGATTTGTCTTATAGAATGCACAGATTGGGCAGCCTTCAATTTAGGAGTGGATGCAAAACACTTTTTCAAGTGTTGGCCTATAATTTTTTCCTTTTTTTTTTTTTCTCTGTACAAAACCTTGCTTGGAAGACAAAATCAGTCATTTCCTTGTGGGAACTGTTATTCTGCTCTTTCACTGTAGTTTCCAAGTGCCTCAGAAATGTTAATGCATCGTTAGTAGTTCTGAGGAGGTGATGTGATATCTCCACTTTATAAATCAGGACTGAAGGCTGCTGGTTGAAGCACAGGTCTGAGAGTGTTTTCTAATTTGGGGGCTCCTGTTCAATGACCTGATTTCTTGGACTAATGCATTTTGTGTGATCAAGGCACATTCCCTGTTGTTGATTTCAGTGGCATTAGTGAGTGCTCAGGAGCTCTGCAGTCTGGGCCTCAGGGCTTGAAACTGAAGACCAAAGATATAAGGAATACTTATTCGGTGACCAGCTGAGTCAAGATTTAGTGTAATGGGGTTCCCTGGCAGCACATAAGAACTGTGGAGCAGAGGCTAACATACAGTACTTTCTCCAAGGGTGACGGTCATTTCCAGTTGTCCGGACCCTCTTTCTTCTGATTCTTCTGTGACTTTGAGTATCTGTAACAAATGAGGCAGTGTTCCAGTAAGTGATGGTCTCTCTAGCTGCACTCCTGATCCTTAGAACAGATACCTACTGACAAGTTAGAAAACAGATAATTTATTTAAAGAGGATACACAGAGAAAACAGTCCAAACCACTTCAGCTTTGACAGCCTGTCCCAGGTTTTCCTTGTTATTGCACAAAATAGAAGAGTCTATGTATACGTTAAAAACGTGCCCATATTATATCTTACAGTAGTCATCAGATGAAAGTACCTGAGTCAGTCTCTTCCTTCAGCTAAATATCCTGCTACGTACTCTTCTACTTGAAAACAGCTCACCTTTGCTCAAAACTGGTCTGTAGTGTGAGCTCAGTGACATTAGTTTACTACACTGGGTGGTGTTGCTGAGAATGTAAAACTATCCCATTAGCCTGTTTGCAATATAAAATAGGCTTCTGCATTTTACAAGCTTATGCAGTGTAGCGAGATTCTGGCATGTGTAAAGGAAAAAAGGTGTTAAGGAGCGCTGGCAGCTCCTTAAAGAGAAGATATTAAGTGCAAACTCTTCCAATAAGGAGGAAAGTTAAGGAAGTGTAGTAGAAGACCAGTGTAGCTAAATTGTCAGCTCTTCATGGCCCCCGAAGAGAAGAATTTTTTTTTTACAGAGTGGGAAGTAGGTTAGATTCCCAAGAACACAGATAAAAAAAATTGCATGTAGGACAATAAAATCAGAAATCTTGAGGCACAAAATGAGATGAAGTATCCAGGTGTGTAACGGATGGTAAGAACTCATTTTTCATGTACATTAGTAATGAAAGAAAGACTGAAAGAAAATGTTAAGAGGGTGAAAGGGATCAACAGATGGCATTGGGAAGAGCACAGTGTCTTTGGTTTGTTTGTCTTTCACTGTAAAGTGGATATTGCTGCTACTGATACCATAGGGGACTGTACTGCCACTGCTACCATGGGCAGGTAGGCATGGGCCCGGGTGCCAGAAGATATCACGTGCAAAAATGACTGTCTCTGTACAGCCTGACATCTACAGAAGTGTACACCTTCCACCCCAACCCACCAATTTTAGGATGGTTTGTCTGGAGGATATGGCTGTACAATACCTGAAATACTGATTGAAGATGACTTGGAAATTGTCTGGGAACGGTCCACTGTCAGAAGGGAAGCATGAACTGGGAGGATCCCAGAGGCGGCTTCTTTGGAAGTGCTAATCTGTACTTTTCTTAATGGGCTAGATGATGGCACTGAGTGCAATAACAATTTGTATAGAAGGTACTAAGCTGGTAAGGATGAAAAACACTATGAAAGAAAGGGCTACAATTCAAAGTGGTCTTGGTCAGTTGAAGAAGTAATCATAAAAGGAATGGTCACAGTTCGACAATGACGTGTTCTATATATGACTCTTAGGAGTAGCCAACTTTAATGATAAACGCTGGGGAACAAAATCCTAGGGAGTAATTATTCGGAAAAAAAGTGTGAGAGTTGCAGGGAACCACAAGCCAGTATATGAGTCGACATTATCATGCTGTGGTATGTAGTATTTTGGGATGAACAGAGAGGAGCCTGCAAAACACATGAAAAAAAACCACCCAACCTTCTTGGCTGGAGTACATGTCAAATCAAAGGAACTAGGCCTTGAGAAAGATGTAAATCAAAACAGCTATGAAGAGGGACAGCAACAAGACTGAACAAACAGTCCCAGATAAAATGACTGATAAATATGTATTGAAAAAATTGATGTTATTTGGGGTAGATGGCATCAATATGATTAGTGGTTATTTTATAGCCTTCTGTATACATGAGCTGCTGCAAAGAGGGAGAGAGTAACCTGTTTTCTATGCCTGTGATAGCACAAAGACTGAAGACCGTAAGTTCCAGCAAGAGAGATGGTGCTACCATGGTAAGAGTAGTCCAGCACTGGAAGAGTTTGCATGGGGACATTATTGAATTTCCACTGTTGGAGGCCTTCGAGAACAATAAAGAAACATCCTCTGGCAATAATATAAGTTGTAGTAGGTTCTGCTGTGGGGCTGGACATCGCCTGACACCTCTTCCAGATGTAATTGTGTTGATTTCTGACATGCTTCGTCTTTCATCTTTTTTATCCTCTTACTCCTTGGTCAATATCACTGTTGTCTGGATAGGGATTTCTTAGTTGGTGGAGGGGATTAAAGTTTAGCAAATCCATAGCAGTCATCTTGGTATGGAACTTCATAGGGCAGTGCTTTAAACTACTATATTTGACTAACTGCTGAAGCTGTAAGAGTCCCAGGCCACAACTTCTTAGTGAGAGCATTCCTTATAGACAGAGTAAGGACTGGGACTTGCTTTCTAATCAGCGTATTTTCTGAAGACTTTTAAAATGCATGTAACAGTCTGACATACCAGCTGTCACCAGAAATTGTGTCCCCCACTGACACCCACGTGCAGTGCGTTGGCACTCATGTCACACGGAGAGGGAGTGTTGACAGGTCCTCTTGCTAGTCACCTTAGAAAGGGAAGAAAGAAGCCAGGGTTCAGCAAAGGAGAACTGGTAATCGCAGGAGAACACCAGGAACGGCAGAACCAGAACAGTCTGAGCAAGGAGTTACTGGACTGGCCTGGGGCTTTTTTGCAAGTCCAAGAGAAAATGCGTGCAGCAAAAGAGGAATTTTTCTGTAGCGCCATCCATGTTCAGCTTGGTGTTTGGAACTGATTTGAACCTCTTTCATTGTGGTACAGCAGGGCAACGCCATTCATGGCCAATCTTTCCAAGTTCCAGAGTCTCAAGTAGTTCTAGTTGCATTGGCGTTAAAACTGGATCGTGTTTTCTTTTCACTTAGAAGCCGAACTTGATCTCCAAGCCAATGCTTGACAGCATCCTTTGTCTTCGTGGTGACAGATGGAAGTACGTCCGGAACCTCCTGGCCCCGGCCTTCAGCGATACCAAACTGAAAGAGGTAAGGTGTACGCTGTGTTGCTTTCCTAATATAGAAGATACAATAGTTTACTTCTGTGTAAGCACCTACTTTATATCACTCTAGACTAAGAACAGGTAAAAAACTGCTACTTTGTGCCTGTTTGTTTAGACCTGAAGAGCACATGAGGTTGAGTGTGATCCAGGTCAGAAATTGGTGAAAATCAAAATAGCTCATCTGAGAACATGATCCTCTGTCTTTATATAAACCAGTTTGTCCATAAAAGTGTAGCAAACTCAAAAAGGAGCCTTACACCTTCCTTCCCCCGCCCTGTTAGGAGTAAGCTAAAGTACAGGAAAGGTTATTGCTCCCAGTTGGAACATAGCTTTTTGTGATTTGCAGAGTCAGCAGCTCTCATGTTAACACGGGAACTGCTGTCAGTCTATTTTCATTTCTCCATCTCCTTCCCCCCTCCTCCTTTTATTCTTTAATCCTTTCATATAATAAAATAAGTCACTGGAACAGAATGTCATTGCCAGATAAATACCTCTGACTGAAAATAAATGTCTCCGTGCTGACCTGCTGCTAATTTCCTATAAATGTCTCAGCATTTACTTAGCCATGGGAACCCATTACTGGGTAACAAAGTCCTATTTCAGTGGCACAATATCTCTTCATTAAACGCAGATAAATGATTGACTGCTTAAAGTCTTCTTTCAGGGGTGGGGGGAAACAACAACAACAACAACAACAAAAAAGCACCTCTTTCTTTCTGTATTTTATTCTCGAAGAGAACCATGCCTCACTCCGGTGCCCAGTCCTGGGCTGTAAAATTTTCCACTGGGCAGACGCTTGTGTTGTTTTGACATGCCGCTGTCGAAATCCACAGTAACATCTAAATGTGTCTGGCTCTCCCAGCTCTATAGACAGCGGTCGCTTAGCAACGCCGGCTGTCACCTCCTTATTATGGTAAATTCTAATTGGCCGCCAGCCTGGCAGAGATGCTGATTAATCACGACTGACAACGCCATTGGTTATGCGCCCCGACATTTGCTCTGTCACTGGCTCCATCGCGAAATTTTTGCAAGGCTAGGATGTTTAAATATGCAAGTGATTAGTTGCTCATGGTGTTGCGGGGAGAGTTTTGCGTTTTCCTAGCGGAAATTAATCTGCCTTAGGTGCAGGTCATCGGCTCTTTGCTGGTGGACCAACAAAAGATGAAGCCGCGCTTCCCTCGCCTTGCGGAGAGCCACCTCTGCCAGCAGCAGCCAGGCAGACTTGATGGAAGAGAGGGGTGAGGGTGAGCAGGCGGAGGAGGCCCTGGGCGTCCTGCTTTGGGGCCGGGCAGGTACGGGTTTTTAGGGTTTGACCAGTTAAACCGAGGTGGGAGAAGTCATGGTGCTTGCCATGCACTGCTTGGTGGCAGAGCTGCAGCACAAGAGGAGGGTGGTGGTAGGAAGTAAAACAGAGGTCTGGCTCTAGTGCCTTGTAGCTGTCTCACATGCAAAAATTGAGATCTTTAATTTTAGCCTGAAAATCGGCTTTCCCTGTGCTGCCTCTTCCAACCTCTCTGGAAGGGGTGCAATTGTGTGTGGGCTCAGGGTGACCTGGAAATGGCCACTTTCTCCTCCCAGTCTACAGAAAGTGGGAAAATGAGGAATGGGGAAGGTCTCTGAAAGGGCCAACTTTGTTCCTCTGTTCCATGTCTTCGCCAGAAGACCATCTATCCCTACACAGAGAGACTCTTGCAGTAAGTCCATGTGAGATTAAGAACCTCTTTTGAATAGATGCACTCCTCAGCCTTGCATTTCATTTTCTACCCAAATATATGAACGGTCCTGGGATTTGAAGTTAATGCAACTTAAGTCCTTGCCCATGTGCTTCTCTTGCTGTTGCTTAATTTAGAAGCCATACCAACACTTCTCAAAGGAAATCAATGTTCATTAATTATGATCTCACTTTTCAACTCTCCCATATTTAGTACTCTCTCAGAACCTCTACAGCAGCAAGGAAATAAAAATACCACATTCTAGTATTGGCCATGCTACAGAGTATTCAGAGTTATGTAGAAGACATCCTGTTTGTGATAAACTCTTCCTCTCTACCTCAAAGGAGTTACAAATAAGCTAGTTTTGGTATTAATTTATTGCATAAGAACCTGGATATGTTGTTTTATACATGTTTATAAATACTGCGAGACACATTCCTCATTTCTTCTCCTAAGACATTGATTCCTTTGCCACGGAGATCTGAGCTTTGACAAAACCCCAGACCAAAGTCTTCCTCTCCGTTCCCTCCGCATGTCTGCCTTGCCTTCATTCCCCTATGCAAACTCCCCAATGATGCTGGAGAGACTGCAGACCTCCTGAGTAGCTTTGAAGAGTGGTTCCCCTTGAGCACCGCAGTCCTTAGTGCCACTCTGAACATAGACTTGTCTGGATGGATGCTCTGAGAGAACTGGGAGCTATTAGGTTGTGACAGAGCAATAAATGTTAACAACTCCTTGTGCTCCCCATAGAAATCACTTTGGATAAAAGATGCACAGAGGGCCAGAGAGTTGAGTGTAGGTTCCTGATATCTCCATTTCAAAACCACAAGAGTCTACTACTAGGCTAAAGGACAGCTTCAGCACTAGCAATAACAAGAAGCCACTCTGCAGCCTGGCTGCTGGAGGACAAAACCCAAGACAGAGCTAATGTATGTTGTTAAGGTTTGACCTGTGATGCCCCACAGGGGCATCTAGCTGCTGTGGCTGGCGACAGAGGCGTACTCTGCCCTTGTCTCTCCACAGAAGCGATGTAGTGTCACTGAGAAGTTTGCTAAGCTTGAGGAATTTCCCCTTAGCTTGACAAAAAATCTCCAACAGCCAGTCACCAAATGAGAAAAAGTTGATCCCAGAAATTTTGAAATTTGTGAAGTTATGAGCAATTAACTGAAACTAGGGGTTGTAGAGCTGTTGGGTATCCAGTGTAGTGATTGATGCATGTATGCAGAGTTGTTTTTGTCAGATTTTTCAAGATTTTATGGCATCTTCTTCAGCTTTCTCTCTCTGTCTCCTCAACTTCTCTTCAAAAGCTGTGTACTGTTTCATTTTTGCTTTTATGGATTTTTATACAATCTGTGTTCTTCCTTTTTAATTTTCTTTTTCTAATGAGTTTGTAAAGATTAGTAAAGCAGTCCACTCCAACTAAGGGAAGGTTTGGCTCCAGATAACATTAAATTCAAAGATTATAGTGGTGAGCATAGCATACATTAATAGACTTCTAATCTGATCCTGATGTAAGATTTGGTAACATCCCACATGGGATGCCACTGGAGTTGGTAGCAGATCTGATAATAAGCTCTTTCCAGTGAGACCTCTGAATGGACCTCATAGTGCCATTGCTATGGGAGCACTAAGAACAAGAAATGAGAAATACGAGGTAGGAGACCCAAGAAGTTTCACTTCCAGCTCTGCCATTGACTGCCTGTGGGTGATTTGGCAGAAGCTACTTAAATTCTCTATGCAGAAACAGCTTTTTTTCTGTTAAATGGGAATGATAGTAAAAGTTGATTCAAGATGTAGTTCATGAGGAATTGGTGAAGTATAATACCTGGAGGCCCTTAAGTAAAAGATGCATTTCCTGATGTTCCTGTCATGTTCTCCTCAGTTATTATGTGTTGAAACAAGCTGATATGTTAGTGATCTTGCTGTACCAATCTTGATTCCCTATTTAGTATTTCTTATTTTGTTCCTCTTCTTTTTGCTGTGGTGCCTGTGATGATCCTGCAGTTCTGGACCCCTTGTCAGACTTGATAAATAGCTTTGCTCTCTTTTACAGCCAACACCAGCAGAAAACCTATTGATTTTTATTTATTCTGATGGCGCTGCAGTAGTCTTGTCATCTCCTATCAGTGTGCTGCTAATCCTCTCCTCCATTAACCAACCATTAAAACAAAACAGAACACAAAAATTAAAGAAGAGAGCACAGCATAATGTAGCATTGTCCTAAATAACCTGTGAAGTGGAGTTTGTGTTGAGGCATTTTCTTTCAAACAAAGGGAGACACAAAGCAGAACTTTTAATAACATGGCAGAACAGCACAGGAAAATCCTCTAGTGTCACTCTCGGGCATCTATATCTTCCAGGTCCCACTAGAACATAAGAACTGACAGTCCAACCGTTGAGGTTTCCTTGATTTGCTCTTACTCTGCTTGTGCACGTTGGTCAGAGGCATTTTGGAAGGGTCTCTGGAAATTGCTGTTGTTACTCAGCAAAGCAAGTGTGCTCACTTGAGACAAAGCAAACATGATCACTAAGCGTATATGTGAAATGTGCATATCGTTGAGCCACAAGTCAGTGTCTGGTTGAGTTGCTCACTTTGGTAGATTGTGCCCATGAATAGCAGGGCCCCACTCTGAGGTGATGGAAACAAACCCTCTCGCAAACATCTTCCTGACACTCGCTCTTTTCTTGGTTTTAATCAGGGACTTGAAATCTGGTACAGAAGCAATTCTTATGTTAGGTTTGTATCCTTTTTCCTTCTCCTTCCCTTATATTTCATCCAATTTGTGGGACAAGAGCCCAACATGAGTTCTGCATACTGTATGTGAACAGTAAAGTCTCCAGTGTGTCTGTCTACAGTGAACGTGATCCGGCCTTCTACTTTATAGTTTGGGTGCTAATAATAAGGGGAATAATAATAGTGGATACTGAGGACCACATCTAACTAGAGGAACGTGACTCTGATGCCTCTGAACAGCGCAAACATCCCCGTGCACCATGCATATGCAAAATCAGAAACTAATTGTTGTTATGTGCCAAATAACATATTGGCAGGATTTATACAGCAAAGCCCCTGGCATCATGAAAACCCTAACCCCAAATGCTCTTCTTTGGCAGAAAGCAAGAAATTTGGACTCTGGGCTACTCTTGCTATTAGATAACTGGCAGATCAAATATTTACAGGGACCATATTGTTTAGATTTTTCTTCATCCTGTTACTCTCAGCCAATCTGAACACAGAGCAGCTGGGGTTTGTTTACCCACCAAGAACTGAATCTCAGGCAGGTTATGCAGCTTTTATATTCTGACTGGCAAATAAGAATGTATAGGAAGTTAGTGATACCCAAGGCGGTGCAGATCAACATGCCTGGTTTTGTGCCGGTTTTCAAAGTTCGGTATAGTTCACCTCCCCCAACACAGTATTTTCTTGACAGTTGAACAGAGAGTTTAAAGTGTTAAGGGACTTGAGAATGTTTCAGTCTGTGGTCTTTTTAGTTAGCAATCTTGGACTAATTTATGTCCCTCAGGGAATAAAAACCCAAACTCAGGATTCCTGAGTAGATATCCCCCGTAGCTTTCATATGCAAATAATTGTCTCATTGATATGACTCTGTCCTATCATGCTAACAATAAATCAAATGCATTTATGGAATGTGGAAAGTGCAGAGGTGCTGTGAGATGCCCTGGCCAGGCGTACGTGCCCCTGCCATCTCTGCCAGCTGTTGGAAAGCAATAGCAACCAGCTGGGTGGTTGCAGGTCTGGTGATGTGGTGAAGAATAAAAGAGAAAATAAAGCAATAAAAGGAAAATCTGAAATGATCACCATCTGTTTAGGAAACATCATACCTGTTAAAATATGAATTTCCATTTTGTTCTCCTTGACTGATTCAGTTCATTGGAGGGGCTGGACCCAGAGTTTATAGAGCATTTCACCCTGGTTCAATCTGTTGAACAGAAATGTGTTAATTTTGTTGAACCATTAGAAAAGCAGCTCACTGCAGGGGACCTTCTTTAGAAAGCCAAAAGGGGATGGAAACTGCCACATAATATGGTGTGCACCTCCCAAATACATACCAGCTATTTTACCGAATACTAATCCGGCTTCAGAATTCTCTTGTGAGACTGTGGCAAAGCCTAAATCAATCCGGCTTTGAGCTGAAATAGTGACAACCTGCTCTGTCCTATGTAGGTACGGGACCTCGAAAGCAGCTAGACACATTCTTGACTCAGACTCCTGCCTTTGGAAAACATGTTGGATGCTCCGGCATTGGCCTTTTGACTGCATATAGTCTTGCCCATGTGTTAGGATGGCAGCGTGCCTGTGCACAAAGTGTTATGCCAGTTTCACAGAGATAGAAGTGCCAAGCAAAATGGACTTGGCTGGGCAGGCTGCAGAGCTCTCGAAGTATGCTGAGAGGCTGCAGTAAGTCTTTTTTGGTAACAAGAATGGCAGAGGAGTAGGACAAGTCTGTTCTCATGTTTGTTGACATCCGTATGCTGAAGGAGGTTGTTTAGGAAGGAAAGGCAGGTTTCTGTGCGTTTGTCTGGTGATGCTTGGCATAATTGTTGAGGCAAGACTGTGATATTAAATTGTAGGCTATAAGGATCTCTCGGCAGTCCATATTGAGAAAGAGCCATAGCAGATAATGCCTTTAGGGTCACGGCTGGATTGTTGCTACACCCTTCCTCTGCTCCCCTGGTAGATGTCGTCAAGGCAAGTGTCTGATGCCTCTCATATGTAAAAAGTTAAAGAGAGAGAGAGACTTTAATGAGGTCTTGGTGGTTGCCTATGTCATGGTTTCTGTGAAGCGCTGAAGAGGAGACTATCACACTGTTAGCTACAGCCAGGCTGTGGGTAAGTCCGCCTAACCATCACGTGTCAGTGACTGGCAGAACAATTAGCTGTATAAATTCATGTGAATGTCTGTTTAATGGCGTCACCACTCCAGAAAACCCTTTCTCCAGGTAGCAATAGCAGTTTGCCCTCAGCAACTTGTAGTAGTATACATGGTGCTTTTCTAATGTACGTTTGTTATGGTTTGAGGAACCCACAATGATTTATTGTCATTTAGACAATTATTTTATCGCCTGATGACCCCTCCCCAGACAGGAAGGGGAATCTGGAAAAAACAAGGAGACCTGAAGGTTGACATATAAACAGATTTAATAGAATAAGACTAGATAATTAACATTAATAACACTAAAGAACCAATATTGATACCAATGTATATAAAATATACAAGGATTATGCTCAGCCTATTCTGTCAGTAGGAAGCTGTGCACTCCCAGCAGTGGACGGTAAATGTCGGACACTGCCAGCGCTACAGCTTCGTGAGGAAGGCCTCAGTGGTCCGGCACTGGGGCAAGAATCTCTCAGGATCGCAGCCATCATAGGAGAGAGGGAACTCCTCAGCAAAATTTCTAATTTACATTGCATGTGATGTTCATAGTATGAAATAATTCTGTTGGCCAGGTTGGGTCAAGTACCTTGGGGCTATAGAAAATATTATTCCTTCTGCCCTGGAGTATGTGTAACCTAAATGTAACGTACTGTAAATATAGACTGTGATAAATCATCAGTTGGAACAGGGAGTGATTAAAAAGAGAGTGGGATGTCTTTGTTGATAGCTCTCTGTATATATAGCCACAGGTGGGCAAGAACCAAAGGTCAAGTAAATGACAGGGCCTCTCAAGTTTAGACCCAGAGCTGGAGAAGGGCATCCCTGTAATGTGTAGCTTTATTTTTAGCAGACACTCGCAACATTTCATCTTACCTGTGCAAAAGTACCTGACCACACCTGCAGAGGATCCTGCAAGCTCCATCCCATCTACTGGATAAAACTCATTTAGAATAATTGACTATCTCTTTTTTTAACGTTTTAATGTTTTTTACAATGCAATGTGTTCCTTTCTAGATGACACCGCTAATAAACCAGGCCTGTGACGTCCTGCTGTGTAACTTGAAAGTCTATGCAGATTCTGGCAAAGCTTTTGATATCCAGAGGTATGTTCAACATGCCAGAAATTAGTAGCAGATTTAAAAAAAAAAAAAAAAGTCAATAGCAGCAGTTATTCTAAATATGCACTTACTGTATAAAAGAAGATTTTTTTTTTTTTTCCTCCCTCGCTTTTATAAGTGGAGATCATAGTTTAATAGAGGATGTGTCTGATAGATGCCTTTTCTTCCTGGGGGCAGCCATTGCATACTTGAAAAGTAATTTTGGAAAAGCATCTAATGTATTTCTAGCTGTTGTTTAATGAAGTTTTAACAGCTGGAAGCAGAAAGGAAAGCTGCATCAGTCCCTGTCCAGTCTGCTCTCTACAGTCTGCCAATAATGTACAAATACAGGAATTGATCTAGTATCAAATCCCTCTAGTCCATCACCCTCCTGCTTTTTTTATATGAGGTTTTTTGAACACTTAATCATTCTTACCGCATTCCTCCTAACCCCCTCTAATGGCATGCTAGCCTCTTGTGAAACGACGGGATCAGTACTCCAGATGAGAATGCACTACTGATTTATAAAATGACACTAATATTTTCCATACTGTGCTTTCTCCCATTTGTTATGCATTTAATGCCCTATTATCTTTTTTGTTGCTCTTTCATCAGAGTTCTTCACTGAACTGTTCACGACACTGTCTAGACCCTTCTCTCAGCACATGGATTTCTTCTAGGACCCTGTATAGCATATGAGTAGTTCAAGTGCATTCTTTTTAATAGGCAGTATTTTGCATACACTTCATTTGCTAGGTTGGCCAGTGCCTTCTGAATTTCTTTGTGATTTCCCCCAAACTGGAGCAGTGCAAATCATTTTGTTTCATGTGAAGAAATGGATATTTAGTCACAATTCATCCATCTGTTTTCAAGTACATACACAAGTGTATGTGTGTGTACAGAGATCTCTTTATTAAACATCTGAAGAGATGCTATGAAACCTTGAGATATATTACGCTTAGCCTACTGCTCTGATGAAAATTGACCTTTTGAGTCCTTCCAGGCTTTTCCCCTTTTTTGCCATTTGTCCTGTTTCTTTGCCTGTTCTTTTAGCTATTGATCTATGATAGGATTTCACCTCTCAAGAGGCACTTTGGAAACGACCTTTTGAAAGTGTAAATGAATGATGTTGACCATCTCAGAGTATGATCTTCCAGTTGTTTTGTCGTACTACCATTTCAGCAGGTTTGACATCTATAAATGTGATTCTCATTGCACTGCAGTTTTCCAGAATTTGCTTGGGAGCTGTTTTTTGGATGTAAATACCCTATCTACAACCTCCTGTGGACTTTTATGTTAGTTGTCTTTAGCCATTGTGTGCTTTGCCAACAACTCAAAATTTAGTTTTTAAGCTTTTTCAGTACCTTGGAGAGGTGGATGATTGAGTGCTGCTGAAATTACTGGTTTATTGCAGTGCCCCCTCTTTTAACCTTTCAACTTTTAATAATGCTTTTTGTGTGTGTGTGCGCGTGTGTGCGTAACAGTTGTAAACTCAAAAAAGTTGCTTAGCTTTTCAGTACTGTTGTTACCTTCCAAATCTGCTCAGGTGTCATCAGAATGACAGCACCCAAAGATCACATTATATATACAGGATGTACTGGGCCTGCGTCCTGTCCTTCTCTTAGCACATGATTACTCATGTTAAAACACCAGAGAATTTTATATTAGCCTTTTGTAAGGGAACATAGAAGAACAGTCATTGCAAACCTGTCCGCAGATTAGAAGAATCAAATTTCTAGGTTATTTTACATTCTCAGTCCATTTATCTCAAAACTAAATATAGCTGCAAATGCTCAGTAGAAATAAAGATGGTGAGGCAACTGGATAGATAGTCAGATATGCGGGAAGAGAGTCAGTAAGTTCTGAAGCTTCTAGATCATGGTCCACAGAGCATTTGTAGCTCTCAAAACATTTGCAGCTCCTCTGCAGAGATACAGATTTCACATGGTGTCAGTTCCTCTTATTTTTGACCACGATTTTACGTTACAAAAGAATACAAAGGAAATCCTTAACAGAACATTTTACTTAAGCACCTCTTGTCACTGGGAGTTTAGACCGGACTGGTAGTAAATGTGGTTTCTGCAGTTTAAAATGAGAAAGGAATGTTCTCTGTTATTAAGATGCATACTAAGAAAATGCTTATGAATCTCTGACCTGTTGCATTTGATTTCTAGGAAATAAAAAATGAAATTGTTTATTTTCTATGAATTTTCTGTGGAATTATTGAGCTATATGAAAATACGTTGACTTTGTAGACAGAGAGAAGGTGATCATTATTAAGCACCAGCATTTGTCAGAATGATGGAAATATCTCTTATTGGCAAAGCTCAAATCTAAAAGCAAAAAGAAAATCAGACGCAAAAATTAATGTTATGTGATGTTTGTAGAAGCAAAATATTAATGGATATGTAATTTGGAGCTAATGATTTATCATTCTTCAACTCAATGCAGGTGTTACAACTGCTTTACCTTGGATGTCGTTGGTAGCGTAGCTTTTGGTACTGAGGTGGATTCTCAGAAGAATCCTGATGACCCCTTTGTTAAGAATTGCAGAACATTCTTTGAAATGTCTTTGTTTAAGCCCCTCCTCATTCTAATCCGTGAGTATTGTCTCCCTTTGTCTACTTCTTTATGGCAATTTTCTAAAAGTCATTCTCAAACTGCAAAACATGCTGAAACAGGAGCAGGAAGATGTATAGCAGACTTTATTTCAGAGGTGTTCGGAATGTAACCTACAGGCCGAGTGTACCCTCGAGATTTCCACCATATGCTCTACAGCTCTTGTCACCATTAATACAACTTCCTCCAGAAACGGAGAGTCTGGGAAAACAATGCTCCAGGTTGATCTGAGTGGAAGGTTTCTGGGACCTGTAGTTTCTACAATATCTCTTTTAATACACTTCTGCATTAAAACACAGTAACTGCCCTTTGGAGCCTGAGAGTAAAGTTTTTGTGCACTCAATTTGCTTGGTAGAGATCAGAATCTTGCCCATAAACAACAGTGGGTTAATAACCCAGAGAAGAAAAGAGGTGAAGAAGCATAAGCAGATAGTGTAAGTCCTCCAAATTCTTATTTGAATAGCAGCAGCAGCCTGGTTGATGGCTATACAGGATAAAGGCGATAAGTGCCAGCACAGGCTGTGAATAAGAGAATGCATTTATTTTCAGGTGAACAGATAGGGAATGCAGGAATGGCGTATAAAGCCATTTAGTTCTAGGGCACGAAAGCTAAGGCTTCACAGTGTCGGTGGCATTGTTAATGCAAGGGTAGTGAGAATCGTAGCTGAGGAAACCACAGCATAATCAAAATTGTTGAGGTTTTACCATCTTGCTATCAAGACCTGCTCACAGTAGTGTCAGGTGGCACAGTGGCAAAGTTTCCTGTGCCCATCTGATCCTGCTGGCATTACAGATTGCACCTGTACTAGCAGCACGCAAACTGTTTCCTTCTGGAGTTGTGTATCCAAAATGTCCTGGGGTTAATGTTTAACCTGATTGCAAAGTGTGATTTGTGACTAATTTCTGAAGGACAGAAATGTCCCCCTATGTGTCTAAGATCATGTCCTTCATTAAAGAAAGTTTCTGTAGGATTTGGGGTTGGATTCCTTGGTTGACCTCTTTCTGCTAGTACATTGTGTGGTCCGAATTTCCACACTGTGTTCCCCCGTTGGCAGCACAGGGGTTTTCTGATGACTGATTTGTTAGTTTTAAGCAGTTCATAAACTAACAGAGGGTTTATTAAGAAGCAAGACTTCACTCAGGTTTCTAGTTCCTGACTGTAAAGGCCATGGACCATCCCTGTGATAACATCCCACTTCCAGAGTCTGTGGCCTGTTTAGAGAAGCAAAATAAAATAGCAAACTGATATCCTAATATTGGAGAACTGTAAATGAAAATGACTACTGCACAATTTCATGGATCAGCGCCATAAGCTGCTAGGCTAGTTCAAGATCCCCCACCTTCTGTATGTAATTGTTTGAGTAGGCAGGGAAAATAATTCTCCCCTTTTTTGTGGTGGCTCTGTGGCATCAAGAAGCTGAACTGAAATCCTGAAGCATTGTGGAAGCAAGCTTGGAAGGCATCTTTCTTGGACGGACATGGAATTTCTGAAAGAAAATCTTTTACCAGCCCATGGGGGTGGAAGAAAGAGAGGGAGAGAAAGAGGAAAAATCAGGTTTCACAAAAATAACACGTCCCACTTGTTTAATTTTATGATACTAATGAAAGGATATTATATGATTTTACAGTCTGATTCTGTGTTTTCATCTTTAAAATCTCTTACAGTTTCTTTCCCATTCATAATGATCCCATTGCTCCGGATTTTGCCAAACAAGAAACAAAAGGAACTGAATGGATTTTTTATCCAAACCATAAAAAACGCAATTGTCTTCAGAGACCAGCAAGATGCAGCTGAGGTAAGGCCATTTCTGTGATAAATACATGGATAAGCAAATGTTTTGAGGGAAAACTGGAAGTGGCATAAGCAGTTGAAAAAGGAGACTCAGTCTGTTTAAACATTCAAAGCAATTTAGTGAGGATTTTATTAATTTTTAGCTTTAGGTACCATCAACCAGGCTTGGTGTTGATGCAGAATTGGTAACGTATAACAAGAAAGACTGCTTCTCTTAGTTTTTCCCTGTTCAAATAAAGATGCAGAAAATGTAACATCTGGGATGACTTTCCAACCTGGTTTCTAGACTGAGAAAGAAGGATTCACCCTGTAGATTTTTTTTCTCATCTCAAAGTCAGCTGTTTTGCCTGTGCTCTTTTTCCTTAACAACCAGAGAAAGGGGAGCCCCCACTGAGTCTTTCAACCTGGTCATTACCTAGGAGCTAAGGTAGGTTTTATATAGTCCTGTGACAGTTCCTACTGCTCTGGAAAATGAAAAGAACTTGAATGTCTGATTAAGAGCAGACACTTGATATTGAGATGGCTAAAGAGAAAGGTAGTAAATTCTACCTGAAATATGCAAGATAATGGGTATGCATTATTAGCAAATTGTTTGTTACCCGTGTATTTCTCATCTGGACATAAGGTAGTTCTGGGATTTTTTGTTTTGTTTTAATTACTTTTGTTTTATGAAGTATCTGAAAGCACATGAATTTTTATGAAATTCTCTCTATTTTTGATATAAAAAGCATTTGGAACATAGGCATGTACTTCAGTTCTGTGATAAAAAAGTTCTTTAGGTCTACTTGTCCTGTTGGACCATTTTTTACTGCAGACTGCACATAACATCCCTAAAAATAAGTTAACCCCTTAATTATGGATGTGTAGTGAGAAACAAAGAATATTGATGAGAATTCCATTTTAAAGGTAACTGAAACAAGTTTTGCATAGCAATTGACATGAAATACGCTACAACGTACACATTAAGAAGCTGTTAATGTTGAAATATGAGATGTTTCTTACCACTTAGAGATGAAGAGCAATTCTGATGGTGTAACAGCACAGGTGAGAATGGATCCTCCTGACTTCTTCTCACCTCTTAGCCCCACAGCTGTCACCTTTCAGGAAAAAATGGATTTTAGTTTACTCTACATTACATCCAGGGCACATTTAAAAGTCAAATTGATATTCAAAGATATTGATGCTCTTTGCTGTGTTGTGTGTTCTGCTCTTTTTCTTTGACTTTTTCTGCAGTGAAGTCTCACCTCTATATTTGTTGCACTTTATCACCGCATGCTTCTTGTCCTTTCTCCAGCCCACCATTATAAGTTTATGCCTCCAGCAGTATTTAGGTCTTTGTCTCTGACCTTCCTTACATCCAAAAGATTGTAAACACCACTGACCAGCCACAAACAAGTCATGATTCATAGACAAGGTTCATGGCCCAGGCTGAGTGCTGGAGGAATGTTTTCTAACAGGAATGAGCTGCTGCACAGATCCAGTGTAAGCTTTTAATGGCATACTGGTGTCTCTGTATGTATGGACAGTTTTGAATCAAAGCTTTATGCTGAAGGGGTCTGCATGAAAAGTCTATTCTGCATATCACTTATAAAAGGATAAAAGGGACATTGAAGCAGTCTAATATGGATTAAAAGTAGTTAATGTATTAACTACTATTGATAAAATGCAATGTATTTCTGTGGCAGTAGCACTGAAGGCATCAATCATAGGCTAAATCCTTCACTATACTGAGCAGGTCACTCCCTCAAACTGTAGACTAAGGACAGCAGATGGGTTAGGAAAAACCACAAAAGAAAAGCAAGATGGTAGTGATAAGAGCAGGAGACAGTGTTCTCTGCATATGCAGCCTGTTTGCAGGTTTCAGTGATTGATGGAGCAGAGGTTTAAGGTTATATTGGAAGGGATGTTGGGAGATGCTGCAAGAGATAACACATGGCAGTAGCTGCCCCGTATCAGGGCAGTGTCGAGGAAAGTACAAGGTCCATGTTTGCCTTAACAGTGTATGCACAAGTGTATGACTGGCTGTGGTCCCGCCTGCTCCTGGACTTTTGCCTGGTTTGCAAAATTGGCATATGAGAGCGCATTAAGTCCCCTTTGCAGTTCGGGATCATTAGCACATCTTTCAATAGCCACTGCTGGAAAGTTTGGAGCTTCCTCTTCCCACCCCCCGACCCCCCTTTTCCACTGCCTGTCTCCTTACGCGCTCTTAGATTTTGACTATTTTAGGTTGGTGGCACACAAGTCTTGTTAGAAGTATAGGCAACTTAATAATTTGCCAGGAACATTAAAAATGGTATGTTAAACAGATCAAAATGCAGCTGTGTCCAATTTAATGCAGAAATGTAATCTGTAGAGATTAGGTGTCCCAGATAGCCTTGTATTGACGGAGAATTATGCCCCGTGTCCTAGGTCTCGAATGATGAAATGCACCCACTGAAATCAGTCAGAGTTTTGGCACTGAATTTTAATGAGGCCGAGATTTAACCAGTAGCTACTGGTTCTTTGTGCTAATTAAGGGAGCTATAAGCAAAGTCTTACCGTTTCCCTGTGCTGCATTAGGCCAATGGGTATTCCTTAGGTTGCCACATTCCTAGGTGTTACATTGTGTACATCTTTTACTCCTCATTGATATTACCACCATTAAAAATGCTTTTGGGTTTGTTTTTTTCTTTGGGGGAAAAAAAAAATAAAGGCAAAATAAAAAAAGCCTTTGGAGCAAACTGTGAAACAATGAAAAGCGCCATGAAAGTGATTCAGCTGAAGCTTGTCTTCCTCTCATCTGCAGCTAACGTGAACAAAGAATAAAGAAAGGCCAAAAAAACAATGTGACAAGCAAAGTCAGCCTGTTATCATCCCTGTTCTATCAGTAAATGAAACAATGGTTCTGAATGCCTAAAGATAATCCCATGGGCAGATAGTAATTTTACAGCCAGGTTTAGATCTAATAATACGCTTGCAGCTTATATGAGATCTGTGATGTCACTTTCTCTCATCCCATCGGTTAGTGCTGCAGATGTCATTTTAATTATATATTATCTTTCTTTGGTCAGTCAAATAATTTCAGTCCTGGATATTCCACTCATTTGGCTTATATACAGAAACATTTAGTGGTTGTACTTTAGAAATTTTAATATATTACATTTATTCATGGATTCAAATTATTGTAAAATGCTTTTCCCACTATTTACAGAAGAGCAAATTCACCCTGCTCAGAAGAAACAGCACAAATTTAATGCACCACTTAACACTTACTTTGAAGACTCCAGCAGGATTTACGTGTTCAAATACCTTGTCCTGATTATCTGCCCAGGTTTAAATTTTTCCCTTAGGCAAAATGTTTCCAGAAACAGGGCAGATAGACTGTTTGTTTACGTCAATAAATGATAGTTTGATAGATTTTCATTTAATAATCTGATATGCAAATCATCCATGTAAGAGTTGTTTTTTTATCATGTTATAGCTCAGTTCTTAACCTACCAGTCTGTTTTAAATGATGATGTCTAGATGAAGGAGTCTTTCATAGTGATCAACCAAACTAAGGCTTGAAACTAAGCCCCCTCAGCAGATGAAAGGGCCAGCATTTCATTTGTAATCCGTAGTAATAACAATAATTGGAATGTAACAATTTAAGGATATTGCAAAAACATTATTTTTGGAAAATCACAACAGGTCTGTGGGAAAATCCACTTTTCAAAATATGCACCCTTTAACAAAGAGAATTGGAGAGTTCATAGAGGCTGCAACACATTCTATTAACGTCTCCTGATTTTTCCCGTCATACTGTCCAGTGTATATGCATAATTCAAGGTCACCGATCCATGCCAGACAGGTAGTGGCCTGATGATGTTTCTGATGATGACCAGCTGTTTCTTGGTGGTCTCAAGCTGATTTGAAAGGAGAGTATGACAAAGCACGGGAAAGTATCACCAGAACTGTATTCATTGGCATCTCGGTTGGCAGTTTAGTCAATCTGGCTGGAGACCTATGGATTACCCGAATGCTTTGGGTGTAAGTGCAGAGCAGAGAGAAGGAGCAATGGGAGAAGAGTGTGAAGGCTGTGCTGCTGTGGACCACCCTGCCTGTGGGCCACGTGGTGTAAAGTCACAAAGAAGCTGTACGGTGCTGCCAGTCCTGGTGATGATCTGCCCTCCTGTGAATTGGTACGGCCCTGGGATGCTCTGCACTCCACTGTGCTTGGTCTAGATCAAAAGAGGTTTTCCTCTGGTCAGCAACTGCCCATCAACAATTGCAGACCCCTCCAGTTTTCCCCACTTTTCATTCCTACCAATCCTGTCCCTGACCCCTGGTAAGTACAGTCACTGGCTCTGCTGCCCCCCCGTTGCCCACACACCCAGGCAGACACGAGTGATTCCTGGTGTGTGGAGGTCCTCTGGTTTTCCAGCATCAGCCGTGGGAGCCTAAAAAGGTCGAGAAACTGAATTTTAAGGAAATCTGAAACTGAGCTGTTTAAATCCATGCAAAGGGGAGAGAGCTGCACTTTCACTACTAGGTAGCAATAGTAATGTACTATAAGGAAGTGGTATCTTTTAATATCTTTCTGGGAGATGGTGGCCTGGTTACAACTTTAATCTCTGCAACACTGATTCCCAGGGAAAAATGTGCAATGAGCTCCCCTAAATGCTTTACCTAAGGGGAAGAGGGACATATGTGTGTGTACCTGCATTCTGGAGGATAAGGGACAATCTGAAAACCTAATTACTGTGGCACTCTGTTCTTTTCTCTTCCTTCCCCAGCAGTTCCCTGGAGTTTTTCCTTTTCATGAACTAATGAACTATTTTATTCAAGAGCTGCTTGAAATGAGTTGAGCAGAGGTAATCCTTCTGAAAAAGTCTGATCCTCTCCTTGTCAAGGGAAAACTATACAATTACTAAGAAAACTTAGTTAAAAATTTGCTAAATACTGTGTACATTCCAGGAGCTATGTGTGTGTTTGAACTGTGGAAATGCAGTACAGATGTTAAAAAGTAAATATTTTTCTAAGGAAACAGCAGATGGGAGGATTAGACACCTTCTAATAGTGTGCAGTTTTCCTGCCTTTGTAGAAAACCAAGCAAAACTTGTTTATATTTGAAAGAAGGTGGTGTCCATTTAAGGGTACACGCTATATGGCAAAATTAAATAATCAATTTTTATTGATTTATCAAGTCAGTAAAACAAAGGATCAGTATGGTCCTTTTGTTTTTCTAAGTCTGTAGGAAGGATGCTGCAATTCTGTTCCACTGGGCTGTTCTCACGGTTTGATCATGTCATTATCCACTGCCTTTGTTGGGAGGAAATGTGAAGTGGGCTTTCCAGAAAGGTAAATGAGTGTCTTAAAGATATAGAGGGAATTTGTGCCAGATACAGGGTTTGAACCCAAATATGAAACCTGTATGTCTGCTGTTTTAAGCAGAAGGTTATAATTTCTCTAGTATATGTTAAAAAAATCTTTTGAAAATGAAATCTGGTGTCTGTGCTTGGGCAGCATACAGTGATTCTAAGGGGGGGGGGGAAGTAGTGTTATGTTAAAAGCCGCTTTAGTTACTCACCTTCTTTTAAAAATCAAGCCATTACTGCTTGCTTTTAAAATTGTGTTCCTTCATTCCCACGTTTGAAGAAAAATCCTTTTTTTCTTTCTTTTTTTCTTAAAGATGTAATGAATTTTATAACTTCCTCAGAATTTCTTAAGTGAGCACGTTAACATAGTAAGGCCTCAAAACCTCAAAAGGAGATGAACTCAAAATCCCTATTACTTTTGGTCACCAGTTGAAATTTCTTGATCGGTCTGTTGTTCTCTTTCCAACGATGAATTGCAGGCCTACGAAAATGGGATCTTTTGGTTTCAGGCCTGGGCTGAAGTGTCTGGCTGAGGTGCTTTCATCATGAAATGCAGTTCTGCAGTCTCTCCGCTCAAAAGAGATCAAGGACAGAATAAGTAACGAGAGCGGTGACTTTCTCACCTCCCTGAGGCATGTCGATGGAGAAGCAGGGAGAGTTTTGCATTACTGCTGCATCTGTCCCAGTTCTGCAGCCCAGCACACCTGCGAGCCCAGCGCTTTTACGAGCGCTGCAGTCACTCGATGACAGCAAATGCCCGCTTGGTTACCTGCTGCCAGCAAGCACATACCTGGTCTGCTTGCTGTCACTCACCCTTTGCTCTTACTGCACCATTTCTACTGCCTCCTTGGTTACGGATCAGAGTACTTTATGGATCCGAGACAAGGAACAGGCAGCTGGTATCATGTAAACATTATCTGCCCGGCTCCAGCAAACCCTGCAGCAACCATAACAAAATAATCTTGGCGTCTGGGACTCTTTCTCGAATACCTCCGTCTCTCCTTACTCCCTTTTAGTCTTTTTCAACCACTACTGTGTATCTTCATTTCTTCTTCAGGGGGTGACAGAAGTGATGTCCCTGTCTCATATTTCACTTGTCCCACCTCAGCTACAACCTGGGGTCCAAACTGCTGTCGTGCATGTGAGCAATCTCATTGACTTCTTGGAGCACCGCTTACATGCTGCAATTTGCAAGAACATAGACTGGTACCAAAGGACAGAAATTAACTCAAAGGACTGGGGTGTTCATACTGATTAAGCTGGTGAAGTTTTTGGGTATCCTGAGTTGCCAAGAATGATCTTGCAGACAGTACTGGGAAAACGTGAGTATCTCTGCAGGAAAAGCTAACTTTGCATTCTAAGAGATGCATGGTGGAGCCCCTTCAGAGGGCCTTCTGATGGTATTTTTGCCCCTCTCTGGGCAGAAGAGGGGAGGTTCAGACACTCCCTATAACAGCATTAATCCACAGGAAGTCATTAGGCCAACAGGATGCCTTCAGAGTTACAGGGAGGAAGGGCTTAAATGCTTCTGTCAATAAGGTTTGCATGTATTTTCCTCCTGTTTTCACCAGCTGGTGCAGGAAGTGAAGATGAATGTTTGGCTTTGCTGATCTACAGCATACAAGAAGCACCTTTTAATTGAGCAGGGTGGGATTTTTAGTGTTGAAAAAGTTCCTCCAGAGTAAAAATAAATCAACTCACATGCTCAGTTGTGGGTAATGTCAAGGGGTTTAGTGACTTTTTAAAATTGTGTTTATATGGTAAAATCAGTCACTTAAAATATTATTTATCAAAAATCCAGGCCAAAAGATAGCTTAAGGACTTTTTCAAGTAATGTTTGCAGTAAAATTTCTCAGAAAAACTGGAGGAGGAAAGAATTAAAAGACGAACCTGTCTCTTCCAAAGAAACCGCCGTATCCTTGAAGGGGAGATTAAAAGTCCTTTTTATTTTTTTGCCAGCTGCCATCTCTGTTTACACCTCCTTCTAGGTGCTGGTTGTTGTGGTTATACCCTGTTTTTCCTGGTTTGTTTTTCCAATGAGCAAGAGCTCACTGTGCTTTGAAGGTGGGATCCAGCAAACTCTGGTCTGTGTCACTGAGCTTTGTGGTGGCTTCACCAGCACAGGACAAAAAAAAAAAAAAAAAAAGAAGGCTGAGGAAGCCAAAAAGGTTTTTTTTCCTTATAAGGGCCTGCGGTCTCTTTCTTCTCCTCTGCAAACTAGACCTGGCCAACCCTATCATGCATCTCTTGCTTTACTCTCCTTTATGATGGCAAGAGGACCCTGTGCTTGTTATCCAGAGAGAAGTTCAAACATTAAAAATCCTGTTTATGCCTGTGGTAATTCCCTGTAGGCAATAACGTCAGTGCTGGCCACTTGTCCCAGCCTGATCCTGTGCTAGTAATGAGTATTCGCAGCATGCATTTCAATGTCTGATTAAATCTTTCTGAAAGGCCATCTGTTTGAGGAGGATGTGGCATAGGCTTTAATACTTTTTATACCTAGTACTCAGTACTGCTGTTTCATGACCTTAGACATAAAGTTTGTCCCCTGGTTAGTTACCATCTCTCCTGATACTCCGATCAGAGAAAATAATTGGATCGAGGCTGTTGCAACCTGTTGGGTCACTGTGTGTCTTTGGGGAAATGTTCCTGGGTGTTGGGTCACAGAAGTTACACAGATCCAATGAGATTTCGCTACGTCCAGGGCTGAGAAAAGGTATCTGTTTCCTGGGAAGGGAGTAAAGCATCTCCAGCTGCCTTTCTTTTATAGCACTCAGGGCAGAATCTGATGTAGTCATATATCTGTTGATACATGCCAAATCAGTAAGCAATCTCGCCTTTCTGTTGCAAGTTCTCATCTGTGCAAAATATCCAACCTAAGCAGTGTTACATCTGTCTTTCAGGGTCGTATTCCTAGAGGCTTGGAAGCACAGTTTCCCTTTGCGATTCCCTCAGCATAAAGTACATCTTCTCCAACATGTCTTTTCCCGCTTCCTGTCATTTGCTTTCCTTCATGGTACAATCTCAGTATTCATCCCTTTGGCTGAAAGGAAAAAAATATGACCCTGAAGTTGTGCAAATACCCTTTCTTTTGTAACTTCTTTCTCTTACAGTTCCTCATCTCTTCTGCACATTATCCTTGCGGTCTGTCCCTCCCAAGTTTCTCAGATGATCCTACTTTAGGTCACTGAAAGCCATTCCTTTTTCCTGCTTAATCTGCAATCTGGTCTTCATCCAGGGTGTGGGGTTTTCAAATCAGCAAACAAAAGGAATCTTGCCATAAAATGAAATCATCTGGAGATTAATTTTCTGTGTAGCAGGGTGGTGGCCTTTAATGCCAAGGTGGGATATAAGATCTAATCTTCATTTACATAGGTGATTTTTTTTTTTTACTTACTCTTGATCTAAATCTGAAAGGGATCTTTTGACTGGGACTGAGAGTTTTATGTATTTATTTTACCTTGCCATTTAGAGCAATAGCATGTTTGGGTATTTTCCCTTTATAAACAGACTTTCTTCTGACATACATAACTAGAGCGTAGCGTCTAAATTCTTAATATAGAAAAAAATCACAGATTTACTGACCTAATTGTAATAACGGAGCTTTCCCTTTCTCTGTCAGTTTTAACGTTTTCAGTTTTGTCTTGTCTTTCATATTTTATCCTCTTTTTTTTTTTTCCCTTTTATTTGTTATTGGTTCACCATCCTACTTCACTGAGTCATTCCCAGAACTAGGAGGGGAGTTGCAGCACTTGTGGTATTAGTGGGTGATCTTCGAATTTTTCTCTGTTAGCCTCTCTGTGTCTCTATTTGCCTACAGTGACCTCTCGCAGCCCCACGCTCTGCCTTCTTTTTCCAATACAGTATGACCTTTTCTGAAGCAGTTATGAAAAAAGCGTTCCATGATATTTCATTCTGGTTCAACTGTCTCGTCCATGTGTTGGCATGTTTTGATCTCTGGAGGTTTTTCCCTTGATCTATCTCAACTGTTGGTATCTACTTTGCGCTCCTTTGATATTTCTCCCTTTTCTCTTGTGTCTACTTACCTTAGCAGATCCATACTCCTACTTATAAGAGACACCGACAGCCCGTCTTGCCAACAGGAGAACCATTTATGCGGCCAGCATCTGGATGCCAAGCACATGAGGTTGCTTTTCTTTTGAACCTGGTGGCAAGTCAGTCTGACCATCTCAGTGCACGAAGTTGGCCAACTTGGTTTGCCGGGGCAATTCTCTTCTTGCCGCTGTGCCCAGGCTCTCCCTCCCGCAACCTGCTGGAGCCAGCAGAGCCGGAGACCTTCACTAGACCCCATCAGCTCACGACCGTATCTGGATTTTGAGGATAATTTAACATTAGAGTTACTTATTATGGAAAACGACAGATTGTCTGTCATTGGAAACCTTGAGGAGAGGCTTTCTAAAATGTGCCCTGGATGTCAGCTGGCTGCGGGGCAGGACTCCCCGTGTGGCGTTCCTCTGTCTGCCTTTTGCTAAAGAGCAGCCTGAACGATTGTCGCGATTCCTCTCCCTTCCCGAAAATCCACCTAGGAAATCCTGCATCTGCAGCAGTCAATGGCAGCCTCCGTAGCCTGTGACTCTGCAGGGCTTCCTCCACTTTCTTCGCAGCGACTACCCTTCATTTTTCCCTCCCGCTGGGATAAGCAAGCTATATCTGAGAGAGAGAGAGAACCAGAGGGGAGCCGAGCACCTCCTTTCTCTCTTCAACAGAAATGTACACTTTTTAATAATGTAATCTCAATTAAAAACATACCAATTAAAATGGGCTTTTTAGTAGGTCTCTGGGGAGCGGGAGCCATAATTCACATTAAAATGTAAAGCTTCAGAAGCAGGGAGAACTAGGTGCATTGCAATTGCCCAAATATTCAGTGATTTTAATTACAATGGAAACTTGATAAATTGCTTTGTGCCACAATCCATTATTAACAGCTTAATGAATATCACTGCTGTCTGTTTTAAAACGCTCCACGGTGAAAACTGTTGTCAGTATTTCAGTTGCGAACTCTTAACTTTTAGCACGTTTGTAACTTAGCCCCTTAAAAAGGGGAGGAGGGTGAAAGTCTGCAGGCTTGGCTTGGGGTCTGGGTAAGTCCTGCTGGCTGCAGCGTCCCGAGAGAGAGACGGGAGGAAAGATGGACCTTTTGTGTTTCACCAGTATTGGGACTGGCCAGGGGTTAAGCCTGCTCCTTGCACAGCTTAAGAGCAATGTCCCAGCTGTACTTTGGACATGCAAAGGGCCCTTGTGCCAGCTGAGGCGTCACCGGAGCATGGGGATACTACCTTTACATGAGCTGTTTCCTCGCACGATACCTGTTGGGCAGGAGGGATGTTTGGGGTGTCTGCTCAGGAGTAAAGGGAAGCAGTAGTGTAACAGCCCATGATCAAGCACGCTGATGAGCTTATTTTGGAGTGAGCAAAATGCAAGTTGGTTTGAATTTTCCAAGTTTTAGCCAGCAAAAAAAGCTGATTTGAGGCATGGAATTAGGAGCACTGAAATGTAAACCAGTGATTGTGCTTAGGTTTGAAAAGGGACAAACATTCATTTTTTTCTTGACAGTTATTAGGACTGTAATTGTGCTAATGTTAAGATGCTATATATTTATATGTATGTTTATAGTAAACTGGTACCCCCCCCCACCTTCAAAGCAGCTTAATATTTCAAGGATAAAGGTTATTATTAGGAATGTTGTTATTTTAGATGCTAACAGCAGGTACGGTGGGCTTATAGTTGTGCCCCATTGAAGTGTTAAGCCGTAGGGATTTAAATAGCCATGGTGTGACTTCTATGAGATTTATTATTTATTGTGGGTGTTCTGTTTTCACTTGGTTATGTGGTCTGACTAAAGGGTCACAATCCCCAAAGTGGGGTTACTGTCAGGTGTTTGACAAGATCTTGACAAGATTTGAGTGAGATGCAAGTTAGGTCTCAGGACATAAATGACTGGGAACTGCTCTTCTGATTCAGAGAAGTCACAAGTGCATATGTGGGATAAACATGATTTGTCTGAATGTAATTAATGTCTCAGAGTTTGCTATTATTATTCTGATTATGTTTTTCTGGAAAGCAACAAAAGCGTATTCACTGTCCCCATCTCAGAAATGGCGGCATTACTCATAATGATGTTAACTTGCACCCTGCCAATTACAGAGCTCTCCTGGTTCATTATATCAATAATTACACCTAGGATTTTTATTTTTTTTTTGAAAAATCTTTCATTGACAGAGGAGTAATGATGCCTGTAAGTTGCTTAAGTATTGCTCAGTCAGGGATATGTAAGATGTGGGAGATGTCCTCATATTTTCAGGGAGAAAGACAGCTGGTATTCTGGCATGCTGTTAATATTCATGTGTTTCTAAAGTTGTTTATCTTTTTTTTTTTTTTTTTATTTTGACTTTAGGAAGCATTTCAGACCACAGGGCTGCCTGACTGTCTTTTTTCATGCATCCCTATACTGGCAGAGGACAAAGTGGCATGAAATATATAAAATGCCGTTTAATTTTTCTTTTGTTCTTTCATTCACGCGCACATGCTTCTTCTGTGTGTTTGTCAGTGTGCACAAAATGCCTATATTTGCAAGATAATGGCTGTGTAAATATTAGAAAGTCGTACTGAAACTCTGTGAAGGAAAGGAGAGCAGTGGGAGAATCCTTCCTGCTACCGAGGAGCCATCTATTGGATAAAACCCATAACTGAACCGAGCATCCATGAAACCGCAGAGGATAACACAATTTGTTGTTGGTCACCGGGTAGCTGAAAATAATCCTTTCCTTCCCAATACTGCTTTCAAGCACTGTGTTAGAAACCTGTACCCCTGCATGCACACAAGTGGAGAGTTAGATGTAGAGGCAATTTATGTGCTGTAGGTAGAAGATGGTTTAATATAGCCAAAGATCCAGGATAAATCCTAATGTAGGGTGCAGGTGTGATCACGAATGGATAAGCCAGCAGTAGGATAGCCTGCCAGGAGTGGAGAGCAGTTGCTCAGAGAAGTGGTAGAAAAGACAAGTGTTTTTTCCATATTGTTAATAAAGAGCTTAAATAACATTAACTGTACTTTTTTGTAACACAACATATTTATCTCAGTCTTGCAGCCATAATTAGTTTAGTTTTTAAAAAAAGAATTTATTTTTTTAGTTACCCAGAATTACTTAAGGCCATCACAAAACCAAATAATGATGTGTTCCTTCCTTCAAAACATATGCAATCTATATGTAACATGATGCAGAAAGAGAGGATCTTGAGCAAAGCATGGGGAGAGGTGAGGGAGGACAGAATGTGAACAGTAAACTCCCAGGATGGCCCCAAAACATCCTGACGGCTCTTCAAAGCAAGTAGTGGGGCTTTGCAAGCGTGTTAAAGAGAGCATATGGGGCAGGAAGAACAAAGGATAAAGAAGCAATAATGAGATTCTTGTGCATTTTCTTAAATTTCAGGTGACTGCTAAAACCAGAACTGATTATTAATCAGGAATTAAATTTGAGCAAATACAACTAAAATCTGTGGCAAAAATAGAAAGGGAACAGAGGGCTGTCTGCAACAGCAGCCTTTAGTCAGCAATTTGAGTCGGCAGAGGGTCAGGCTTCTGGGTGTCAGGCACTTCGCCTAAAACACTCCCTTCCTGCATCCTCCCTTCCTCCTGCGAGTAGCGGAGGGGAGGAGTGTCGGATGGTTTACTGGGAGGTCAGATAAGCTTTGGGAGAGGATGCGTGCGTGCAGCAGGGTGGTCAGCTCGCTGCTGGCTTGTGAGTCGGTGCCTGTTCCACACACTGGCATACATGGGGGG
>NW_009648953.1:1704328-1716789 GCF_000708025.1 Charadrius vociferus
GGCTGTTCTTCCCAGCCCCCAGTTTTCTTCTCTTGCTGTATTCGCCTGCTGTGTAATCTGGTAACTTCACTCCTCCACCTCCAAGCAGCAAAACACGTGTGGGGCAGGAGAAGCTCAGCTACCGCGTGTACAAATCCAATATTTATTGTTTCTACTCTGATAATGCCAGGAGTCATTATCGGAGTGTCCTTATCCTAAATGTTTTGCAAATAGAGAATAAGGAGCTTGCAGTCCACTGCTATTTGCTACCAGCATCTCTTGCTCACCATGATGTAGGGGTTGGGAAAGCTGGATGAGATTCTCTAGCCATTGCATTTTGGGCTGTTTTCTGAGCCTTCCCCATGTGTGCGTGCGATGGAGGGAGCTCTGGTGGCTACACGGTTGTGCTGCACTCTGGGCTGAGGCTGCCAGCACAGCACAGCAGAGGTGCCAACCAGCCGCCACAAAGTGTACAACACTTGTTAGCCGTCAGACTGAATTTCATGGAGAAACTTAGTGCATCTCTGAGACACCCAACTCATTCTGCTCAGCCTGGTATTGGAAGGAAACTCCCCAGAGTCAGAGACAGCGGTCAGTTCATGAGGGATGTAAATGGACCAGGCTGTGGGCAATCCCTTGGTTTTACACTGAAGAACTACTGGAAGGGTTTCCAACTCTCTAGGCAAGCCATAGGTTTCTCTATGGACCCATGTAATTAATGAAACAATCAAATAGGTGTGTGCCTTATTTTCTGTCTCCCGTAACAGTAGTATCTCTTTATCCTGCATGTCACTTCAGCCAAGCTGGGCTTCCAGCTAGGATCTTGCAGCTCAGAGCCAACAGGTCTACACACTTAAGATTAAAAACAGCCTCCTTCCACAAGAGCCATAAAGAGCTGTTAAGCTTGTCTCAACTAGAAACAGTTCTTTGCTCTCTCTCCATTCACTTAAAGACCTGAAATTCTGATTTATTTTCATCCCTGGACTGTGTGGGAACATCTCTAGAAGGAAGCTGATGTCTTTCAAGATGTGGGCCTTCTCCTGCTTCTTGCAGCAGTTTAAGCTGGAGGGAGATGGATCCCTAACACAATCTTGTTTTTAAGAATTCCCCCCAGCTTTATTATCAGGTCGAATCAGGCTTGCCTATGCCTCTGTAGATTACTAACACTCTTACTTTAACTTTGCCTTTTGAAGGTCAGAAAGGTACAAAATTTTTGAGGAAGAAACCAGCAGTACCTGAGCACTCTTCTCTCTCACCTCATGAATGGAGGCACTGCCACGTGAAATTTTGTATTTTTCAGCAGTATGATTTTTCTGTTATCAGGTCTTTTTTGAAGACCTACTGAAGTAATATATATATATAGAGAGAGACACATATACGTATAAGTACAGGTTGTGGAGCCGCAGACTTTATGGGTGTAGCTAGGTGCAATCTAATGATCTGCAATATCTGCAGTGACTCACTGGAGGAGGGGAAACCTCTCCAGTGACGAAAATGGTTCAGTGCTGGGGTGCAGTGCCTGGGGAGGCTATGGGATGCTGGAGTTTGGCTGGGTTTTTAAGAACCGGTTAGACAAACAGCTGTCAGTGCTGGTTTGGCTGATGCTGCCTCATGGCAAGGGGATGGAGTAGATAACTGCTGAGTTCCTTCCAGGCCTCTTTCCCCCATGTGATGGTGCTTTTGCCTTAAACTCTTTGAGTCTGTGTAAATCTGTTTTCATCCTAGGTCTTAAAGGGTTTTCTGAGATCATCATTAGCTTTTGCTCATGGGGTTTTATAAGATTTGATGTGTGTTGTACCGATTTCACAGATGGAGAAGCTGCGCCAGTTATAACTGTGTTTTAAAGGCAAGAAAAGGACTGCAGCTTTAAGCATCCCAGCTTCTGTGGAGGTCAGTGCTTTAACCAGTAATTCATATCGGCCACTCTGAAGATTTAGTGGCAAACTCAGCCAATAAAATCCATGTCATGCTTGAATTTACACTTACTTTTCGTTTTTTTTTTTTATTATTATTTTTATTTTTTAAAAGAACATTGGTCACATATAGAAGATATGTTTTGTGACCATGTTTGATACTTTCCACGCTCGGGTGCTTTCACCTGTTTCCTGATGCACCTGCTCCTTCTGGGCCTGCTCAGCATTTCATGTAGCGATGTTGCAACATTATTGTAGGGACACTTCTTTTTTCTTTCAAATAAAAAGCGAAGGCATTGCTGTGGCTTCTGACATCAAGTGTGGTGTCATTGAATATTCAGAGTGCTGCCTCATTGCTGTGAACTACTGCCAGAAACTTGCACAGGAGTTTAGTGATGATAACATATGAAAATATCAGAACAAGCCCAAAGTCATACAAAATCTCAGTCTGGGGTTTCATTACAAATGTTAAGATCAGACCAGGCTGGTAAAAGGCTGCTTCACTTTCCAAGTGGGCACTCAGTGATTTATTTATTTATTTATTTATTTTTGGCTTTAAGTTTAGTCAAGTTTTTAATGCAAGTTATATTGCTTTGTAAGATGTGCCTGCCCTCAGACATTCAGCCCATTTACAATAAAAACATTACAGTGGTTTCAGCAGCTGATGCTTACAAATGCAAACAAAAGAGGTTTTTTTTTTTCTGCCAGACTGAAAGCCTCCCAGCCACTCTCGAACAACGGCCGTACTCTCAGTTCAACAGACTCCAGGTCCTTCCAGAGCTGAGCATCACTGGTGAGAGCACCATGCCTTCAACCTTCAGACGTGCAAATTTGAGGGCTGTCAGCTCTGGCCTCCCAGTTAATTCCAGCTTCTGGGTTCAAGCGCAAGAGAAAAGGACGATCTCTCGGAAATATTTTGGGACTAGATGTGTTGGCAGAGAGACTGGCTTTTTTGTGTTTTCACTGAGAAACCAAATGAAACCTTCAAGTGTTAGGGAGAGGTTGAATTTTATCCTTTCAAAGCAGTTTGGCAAAATGGTAGTTCTGTTGGGACTGCATTTTGTGCTTCTTTTTTGAAAGGATCTGGGTAGCTACCACAGTGCTTTACTGATAACTTCAGGGTGACATGGGTTCGTCTAACCTAAAAAGATGGTTGCTAAATCAAACTTACAAAAAGTGACCTGGATATAAATTAATATAGCAGTGTTTGTACCAGTTTGTAGGAAATGGAAATAATATGAGACGTGAGCTTTCTACCTGTTAGATAAGGATTCTGAAGCTTAGCTTCTGCTTTTGTGAGCTGCCATCAGAGCATTTGAGAAAGGCTAGGAGGGTTTGCACAGTTTATTGTGAGTGGTATTATATTAGCAGCATCACATTTGTATGACTTTTGCACCACAGCAAGTGCTTTACAGCATACCAACCAATTATGTCTTCTAGTTCGGTTCCTTGCTTCATCTTAAGTTGCTTTTTGTAGTTCTGGGCTGCTCTGGACTCCAAATGGGGAATTGAACTGTCAGAGTGGTGCAAAAATTGAGTATAGTTTGCAGAAAACACAACAGAAATCACAGCATTAAGAACAAAAATTCCAACTGATAGACATTTGGTAGTTTTCTTTAAGTAATTTTTGACTTCACCTTGCAGAGAAGTTGCATGGCTCCATCTCTTTACTGAAAACATAACCCAAGGGTCCCCTGGATCCCCAAAGCAGCGGTGAATTTGCCAAAAGGTCAGCCAGTATGTCAATCGTAGACGTGAAAATATACTTCCCTGTTTAGGATGGAAAGAGCTGGAGACATCCCCCTCCCCCCAAGACCCCTGCCTCCTGTGAGAAGAGTCACGATACATCACGCATGTGAGCGGTACATCTCTCTTCTTCTGACAGTTGCAAAACTTAAAAGCCGTGATTTGAGGAGGGGTGATAGATGCTGCCGGATTGGCCTTCCCCAGTATAGCACACGTCTATTCTTCCAGTGTGTAGCACATAGCTCGTTACGGTTCTGTGCAGAATGATTTCTCTGCATGGCCAGGTGATGTTTAAGGAGACTAATGAGAGAAATGATACGGCCCAGAACACTGGTGTCAGGAAATATATTGCAAGGTGTCTATCTTGGGGAAGCTGAAAGCGGGGCTTGTCTTATTATATATTTCAAAGGGGATGTCTGTGTCACCACCAAGTTAGACATGCGCCCTGTCCCATACTGCATTCAAATTAGATTTTTTTCAAATAGTAGCTTTCCATTCCATTTTCATTGGCTTAATGATAGGCTCTGTGTTGTACGGGGGCAAAACAAGAGTCCGCCACATTGGCACGCCGTTCTTTTGAAGCGGGAACTTGTTTCTGAGGCCATTGTAACATAACTATGCAAGTGTCAGAGGACAGGATAGAGGCTATTATGGGCTTCTGCTTTTTGTGAGGAAAATCAAACAAATGTCCCTGATGGAAAAAGGAAGCCAGCAGCTGTATGTGATGACCAGAGAATGGTTTTGCGCAGTTACACTGTCAGTACCTGGTCTGTTGTCAAACTGAAAAAACGACCTTTTTTTTTTTTTTTTTTTCTGCTGTCAACCTAAGTGAAGAAAAACCCCGTGAATTTTCATGAGATACCTTTTTCTCATTTCCAGCACTTAACAATCTAATTATATTTGGTTTTATGCTAGTGTTTGCCTCTATTGCTGTTGTTAGGTTTTTGTGTCAGAGTGATTTTTCCATCCTGATGGTGCGGAAGAAAAATATGTTTCATTATGACTGGTTATAACCCTGGAAATCTTTTCTCTCGCTTGGGTTGATGACGATTTTTTATGTTGCGTTCTATACTGATGCCTAAAGTGAAGTAGAATGAAGCATAAGGAAGAGAAGCTTCACTAAAATATAGCTCCTTCCACTGTGTAGAATTATCCTGAAAAAAACGTGCTTTTTTCTGATTTTATGCTTTTTCTCCCCACTATTATTCAAGTAGTTTTCACAAATGAATGTCGGTTTTCTAAGGACTGTTTATGAAGCCCTTGCTTTTAGCAACCTCTGCTCACCTGTGAACAAATTACATGGCACAGATAGTTGTTTCTCAATAGGGTGACCTTATAAACAGATTCTGTAACAAGACAAGCTTTTAAATTCCTAACCAAATGTATTATGTGAGTAATAAAAAGAGCTCCTCAAAATGGCCACGGAGGCATTTCAGAGCACGTTCTTGGGAATATTCACTTGTGCTAGCATTCATTAAGTTTGCTTTCAGCAAAAATTCTCATGAATGAAATTTTATTCACTAGTCATTATGATTATTACTTTACTATCATAGCAATAAGCAGATGCTTTGTGTAAGGCTGCGACCCGATTTTGTCTAAGGCTGGAGAAACATCTTATAGGGTCTCCAGAGAGTGTATTGTCTAAATACAAGACCAGATTCAGCTAACCGCTCACGACTGGGGACTGCAAACCCTCAGAGAGCAATGGGTTTGTTTACAAGAAAATTCACAGCTAGAGAAGGATGAATGCAGAACCTTACCAAATGTTATACCATTTGAACTATATTATGGTACAGTGTTACAATTCCACTGAATATGAATGTCATTATACTTTTTTATGTTATAAAGGTAGCTTAGGTGATAATGACTAGTCTTATGGATGAAAGGGACTATCTGTACAGGTGCAGTTCATTACTGTACTGGACGAGTTTATCCACACACTGATGAACACACTGGAACTGGACTATTGGTTGTGTCTTTTTTATTTAAAAAATGACCTAACCAAAATATATGTACCAGGAAAATCCCTGAAGCATAGGCTATGCCAAAGACTTGGACACTCATTTGTGCAATACATGAACTCCCAGAACGTGAATAAGGCCCTTCCTGGAAAAATTAAATGAGATTTTTAGCTATGCACAGCTGAAGTGTGCCTGAAGTCTTCTTTCCTCCAGTCTAGAGGAACTTAAAAGAGCAGAGGTACATATCATGCTGGAGGAGAATGACGGTGGCAGGGAAGTTGCAGCTTTTGGCTTGCTGCATTAGAAATGAGAAACCAAGAAAGCATGGCCAATTTGACTATGGAAATTGTGCCTAAGTCTAGGCACAAGGAAGTATTTTCAGAGCTGGAGCTCATTTGCTGAGCACAATGTGTATAATGTGGCTTTGTGTTCCTTCACTTGGGCAATAAGCACGTATTCTGTGCCTTAGAGGTGATGCAGTTTGACTGGCCAATTTGTAGAGTCCTTCAGTGTGTGGTGACCAGCACTGGCTACTACCTGGAGCATTCGGTGCACCCGGGTGCAGGATGCACTATGGTTGTGGGGGTACAAGGTGGATAATGTACACGTGCAAAATGAAACGGTTCTGTGGGGTGGAGGGAAGGAGCTGCTAAAGAGGCAGTGTGCAAATCCCTTGTATTACTCAAACCTCAAAATAACCTTTCCTCTCTGCCTGTGGCTTGGTCAGAAAAGTTTGTTGGCAGCAGAGCTGAGCGCAAGACGCTAAGTATTTCTTCTCTTTTGTTGTCTCACTGCTCTCTTTTCCCATGTTGTGTGAAAAAAAATATATGATTAAGTCCTCTGACATCTTATCTTGTTTGCCTACCCTTTCCTCTCCCTTTTCCTTTTTCTACTTTAACTCTCCATCATCAGATCCAAGAAATCATTCAAATGATCTCTTTTTTAACAGATAAATGCAGCTATACAGCATTTTTTTTTCTTTTGAAGAAAGACTTGGTCCCTTCTTTTGTCCATCCCACCGCACAAGTTGTCATGTTCTGGCACTACAGTCACTTCTGAGTCCTTGAGCTATCATGTATTCTGTTGGTATTTGAGGAATTGAAAATCAATCACATAGCCTTATGGCTTAGGTTCAGCACAATTCTATTATGCCCACTCCCAAAAGTCAATTCAAACCTTTTGGGTTATATTTCAAAGCCTAATCAAGCTTGCTGTCCAGACTGGTTTGGAGTCAACTGACTCTTGTCCATAGGTCTGTTTATTAGAGTTTTTCTGACAGAAACTAGTGTGAAAGAAAGCAGTTTTCATAACAGTAGAACTATTCAGTGAGTGTTTTGGAAAGACAAACCACCCAAACCGGTTTTAGGGTAGAGGAATGATTATGGTTGTAATGTGCTTCTGCAAATATATTTTAAAAAAAATGCGATGGTCGTAACTGTACTTTCTCATCAAAAGATGCAGGAGCTTACTGAGATCAGTTTCTAGTCTTGTCTTGTTAAGCTGGCATAGAAATTATTGTAGCTGCAACCCTAAACCTAGATGGGGATTTTATGCTTTGGACCATGTGAACAAATAAGGATGGTGCCTCCAAGCAGATGGGCCAACTCCTCCAAGCATGAGTTGTGCCACCTCCACCTCAATGCATATGGAACCGTGCATTGACTATGTCAATCCCCTTGCTTCCAGCAAGTGCCAAGAACTCAGCCTGAGGGTAAAAGAAGCTCTGTATGGTGCTGGCCATTAAAAAACCTCTGTGGACAAAATGTCATGCAAGTTATGTTATATAACAGTTCTGTACATACCTGTTATGTATTGGGGGCAGATCTGTCTCATCCCGTTGGGTAGAAAACAGTGACTGGCTCTTCGTGATGGCATTTCCAGCTAATTTATAGAAGTCTCCTCATTTGGTAAAAGGCCAGTGGCCATTCTGTGGGAGCCAAGTGGGCAATATAGATAGAAAACATCCCCCATGGGTAAAGGCATCACTCTGTAACCCATTCTTCACGCTTCTTCTCATCCTGTATTCTGCAGAGGCGCAGAGATTTTCTCCAGTGGATGCTTGACTCCCGTGACTCGGCTGACTCCCTGGCAGCTGGGTCTTTTGATGTGATCAGTCCATCTGCTGCTTCCAGACAGAACGAGGCGCCTGTTGCTGGCAGGGCCCCATCTGAAGAGGTTCCGAAGACGTTAACGGAGGATGAGATAGCAGGCCAAGCTTTCCTGTTCCTGATCGCTGGGTACGAGACCACCACTAGCACACTGTCCTTCGCCACGTACTTGCTAGCCACCAACCCAGAGTGCCAGGAGAAGGTGCTTCAGGAGGTTGATGACTTCTCAGCAAAACACGTGAGTACGATGTGCTGGTGTGGAGCTTCATGCAGGGAGCAAGGCAACATAAGTGTCGTCATGCCACTGCGGCACCTGCATGACCCCTGTTTGTTTCAGGTATGTGTGCATGTATTAACATTTTATTAAGATATTCAGCCAAAAGTCAAAATCAACTCATATTGATTGTTTGAGTTTTTTTGAAACTGTTAAATAATGTCACTTTACAGCAACTTGAAGAGATGGCTGAGAAACTTTGTGTCATAGTGAAAGCTTAACCTTTACAAAATATTTTACATTATTGAAATAAGCCATCTGTAGCCAGACTGAAACTACACATTTATTTTTTTTTTCCCTTTTGTCCAGATACTCACATTGGTTTTGTGGTCAGTTTTATTTACTGATCTTTGTAAGGACTTAAACTGTTCTTACAAATAATAAACTGCAAAGTTTTGCTTTAAATGTTCATACTTCATTTTTTTTCTTCAGCAGCAGAATATATGTATATGCTTAAAAAAAAATAAAAAAATCCCAGTATCTAATTCTCTTATACCGTGTTCAAATTACTTCTCCTTCACTATCTGTGCTTACCAAGGGCATTTATGTTTCCTTGATAACCACTGACAATATTTTGTACGTCTAGCAGACCATGTAGCAGCCATTCTTCCACCTTACACTCTCTGCACAAGTTGTTAGTTATGAGAATTCAGACTGAGGGTCCTTTTCTTTTCGTGAACGATTTTATAATGGATCATGAGGCTAACAGGAATAAAAAGGCACCAGGCATGGCTGTCTTGAAGGATTTTAGCTGCTGGATTTGTATGCTGAAATCCCTAACTATGCAATTTTGGGAGTTTCATACTTTTTATGCATTCCATGCTCTGTGTTGCACTTACAGAACAAGAAAAGAGTTGTATAATTTTCTGCTTTGCTGGTAATAGAAAATTCTCGACTATGCAGAAGCGTGCCCATTCAAAAGCTACCGTTTCCCTCCTTCTGGTTGTGCAAACATAAAAGCCAGGATTTGTGTACACAGAAAATGTCTTTTTTCGTCTTGCATGACAAGGTTCTGAGCATGGTGGTTCTGTGTCTGAGATTGCTTTTGCTCTGAGGCTTCAGATTGATGACAGCAGCGGAGGTTAGGACTGCGCAACCTGATCCACAGAGCTTTTTCTCAGTCCGTGCTTCATACCTCTAGTGTGAGTTAACTCAATACAATGAAACCGTTGATGTGTTGTGTTCTAACTTACAGAGCTTGGGTTATATGCTTAGGTTATTAGCTCTACAGCACTCCAGCTGGAGCGTGTTTACTTGTTTCATTGCAGTACGGCAGACCTAATTATGCCCTTGTGTCCGGGTAGTTCAACTGACTTCCTTAAGGCGTGCAAAGATGTGAAGGGAAGGTGCAACTTGGCCTGGAGTTGTGCAGTTTACTGGTTCATACTGGTGGCAGAGTTGCACATAGAAACCCCTATTATGCAGCCCCAAGGAAAACGTGGTTCATCTCCTCACCAGTTCCTGAAAACTGCCAGCCTAAGAAACCAAAAAGAAATTGCTGGGAGAGGTATCTGATATGATAGGTAAGCGATGTCATTAATATCTGTGTGTAGATGGGTGTATGAATTTGTAAACTTTTTCATGTAAGTGCATAGAAAGCTGATGGCAAGTAGTCATCCCTGCTCATTGCAGAGGGGTTGGACTAGATGACCTTTAAAGGTCTCTTCCAACCCTAAACTATTCTATGATTAACTGGCCGATTGCTTACAGACATTTCATACAGGGAGACCATGTATATAGCTATGTCTGCGTTAAGAAGTAGCGTGCTCCGTAGACACAGATTCGCCATCTAGCACAGCTGGTAGTGAGGATGGCTGGGTGCACACTGTGCACACCTCAGGAGTTTATTTGGGGTTAGCTTGAGTCTGACCCTGTATACCAAATTCCCCTCACCAGTTGGACCGATCTTCTTGTTTAGTTCTGGTTAAAGGAGCCGTTGCTGCACACTTGGAGACTGCAGTGTGAACCAGTGCAAGAGACTTGCATGAGAGCGTGCTCCTGAGCCAAGCTAGAGAACTAAATGGATCCTATGTTGTATATCGTCTGCCTGAGCTGTCACTCACTATTAGTAGTATTTCAATAATAATCCAATTTAAACACGTAAAGCTTGACTCTCTTGGTTCTCTAACAGGAATATTTTGCTAATAATTTCAGCTTTTGCGGTGTCTAGGAGAGGTTGTGGAGCTAGGGACACTCGTGGCAAAGAAGTTAAAACTTGGTATAGAGAGATGGCACTCAAATTAAATTAATGGTTTTTACAGGTCAGCACTGTACACAGTCTGTGTGGTGCCTCAAGCCAAACTAGTGGCCTCATCGCAAACCATGCTGTCCCATGTCATATACTGGTTGGAAGTACCTTTCAAATTACTTCCCCATACTTTACTAGTTTTCAGGTTGTCCTGGTTTCAGCTGGGATAGAGTTAATTTTTTTTCTAGTGGTTGCTATGTTTTCAGATTTGGTATGAAAGGAATGTCAATAATGCATATTGTTTTAGTTGTTGCCAGGTGATGCTTAGGTTTTTCAAGGACTTTTTTCAGCTTCCCATAGAAGCTGAGGAGGAACATAGACAGAATGATAGAATGGCCGATGGAATATTCTGGACCATAGAAGTCATGCTCAGTTTATAAATGGGGTTAGCCAGGGAGGAGTGGGGAGATACTCATGATCACTGCTCAGGACAGTGCTAATTCACTAATTTACCAGGTGGTGAGAGTGACTTGTGTCTTGTATAGTCTTTTACCATTATTATTATCCTTTCCCGTTATTGTTATATTAAACTGTCTTTAACTTAACCCCTGAGGTTCTTTTTTCTTGTCCCTTTCCCCTCCTTTTCTCCCTCTTCTCCCCACCCTTCTTGGGAAAGCTGGGAGGGGAGGCAAGTGAGCGGCTGCGTGGTTGTATTTGCTGGCTGGGGTTAAACCATGACACAGATTTAGCTTTAGATGATGCATATATGGTTATATGGTCAAGGAGAAGAGGAAGAGAAGGGTAACTATTCATCTGCTGTCCTTGATACCAGGAAAGCCATAGATCTAATCTGTGCAGCCCCATCCTTCAAAAGATTTCCTGTTATAATCAGTTAATAATTTGAGGGGACGGCAATGCACTGCTCAAGTAGCCCATCCCAGAATAAGGAAAAGCATGCAGCACTTCAGTCCCCTTGGTGACTGTAATTAACTGCTTTGAGCCTAGAATGTAAGATCTATGCGAACGGGTTTCAAGTTATGGGAGCAGAAGCTATTTTAGAACTGGGAATATATAGATGCTGTGTTTGGTTGTCATGCAAAGGAGAGGAAGGGAGGGGACACAGCAGCTACAGGCTCACGGTTAGTTATCAAGTCAGTTGCTGAGAAATTTGATTAGGTTATTGCTCGTGCTCAGCACATCAGCTTTGCTCTTATCAAGGTGCTTTGCAATTTTCAGAAAGGGCTTTAGAAGGCCAAAACATGGAGAAATGGTGCAGTCAGGTTGTTTTGACAGGTGGTGGAAGACTGCTTTGATTTGCAGATATGCAAGCATTGAACACACTACCCTCTTCAGCCAAATTTATACTCAGGTAATTATAACTATGAAATGCTCTCCACCACGTCCCCCTTCCTTCCTCCAACCATTTTAGTTGCCTCATGCAGCATGTTTTATTGCCCTAATCTGTGGTCTAGAGCTGTGGTCTGATTTTACAGCAGCTGCTGTGTATCATCCCAGAGATGGCTCTACTTTCATGGTGGACAGAATGATTTATGTGTAGATAACTCTAGTTTATACACTCGTTTACTAAAGTTTATAAAGACATGTGAGAGCCATCTGAGAAAAGGTGCTATAAATGACAGGTCCACTTCCAGCTTTTTTGGCACACCAGTCAAAAACTGAAAGCACAGTGACCTTGTGATAGCCAGTAAGGAGAGCAAGGTCAGTCCATCTGGGCGTACAGCAGTGCTTTGGTGGCTCGGGGTGTTGTACTTGAGGATACCCCTGAGTTTGCTCTGGTCTTCTCCTGTCTTGCTTGCACAGTGGTTACCTTAGCAGAATGGGACAGCGTGAAGGGGAAGGAGAAAGCCAAGGCACTGCTGTGTTGGAGATCCCTGTGCTAGCTTGGTGCAAGCTGCTGCGGTGTGGCGTAGAAATACGAGGTTGGGTGCTGGAAGTGGTGTATCTCCAGCACCGTGCTGGGAGTTGGGAGCCCAGAGGAGAGGCAGGTCTGACCGACTGTGTTGTACTGCTGTGTTGTGTCCAGCCAAGTTTGTCCCTGAGCTGTCTTGGGAGACCTCTCTGCATCTCTCCACCACACTGCCTGAACAGACTGTAGAGATGGCACTTCCAGGCAAGTGTCCTCAGAAAACAGTGCCTGGAGTGGGTCATGGGTTGTGACCTCTTTTACCTCCAGGACCTTCCTCATCTGTTCACTGAAGGGCTTTTTTAGATCTTTTCTTGGCTGGTAGCCAAGTGTGATAGCTCAGTGGGGAGGCTGAATGAGGTCTCTTT
>NW_009648953.1:1716887-1746557 GCF_000708025.1 Charadrius vociferus
AGGGAAAGGGAGTGCACAGTTTTCATTGTCTCTGGGGAAGCAGAGAGGCAGGGTCTGTCATCACACACTGCCTCTCCCCGTTCTACCCGTGAATCCCTGTGTCTGCTCTAACTGCACTGGGAAAGACAAGTTTGAGCATAATTCTTCTAACAGATGGAATGAAATTAAAATTGTAGAGACTCTCACCTGTTCCTCTTCATGGATCCCTTGGGGGTGTAGTATGTGCCCTGTGAAAGGCCATCCACTGAAAATAAGATGCACCCATTTGCTGCAAGCTTGTCGCTGGGTGTGCAGCTTGCTTTGATACCGTGAAGACAAAATAAACAAGATGAAAAGAGAGTTAAATATGAGCTAGTGGGGGCAGGACGCCTACATCTGTGTGTGTATAAAAAAATACTACTTTCTGCAGGGACCACAGATCTGTTTCCAGGACAGCAGAGAGGGGTCAGATCTTCAGATGGTTGTAAACTGGCACAACATATTTGATATTAGTACAGGTATGATCATATACATCAGCTGAGAAGCTAGCCTTTAATTTTTATATACCAGTAAAAGAGGACAGGGGGGGAAAAAAAAACCACCTGGTTGCTATTTCAAGACCAGATTATTTTATAGGGTTTGTGGCTAACCATCCCTAAACTGTTAGAAGCTATACAGTTGTGAAAGAGATGTTTTCATCCACATTAACCAGGTGAGAAGGAATGCACCCATGGTCTTCACACTCTCCATTTCGGTTAAAACCAATCCCTGTGCGGAGCTCTTAAAGGGCCCTTCAGAAGGCATGTACATTATGAACAGCTTTTGCACTCGTAACTGATTATTTTCTTGTAAAAAAAGCTGCTTTTTATTTATTTTTGTGTGTTTGCGCGTGCGCTTAGCAAAAGCGTAGTAAGCCTGTAGCACGCATTCGTTCTGAACAGACGGACAGTGGCTTCTGAGCCCCACTGCACTCTGAGCTGCTCTGTGTGGTTTGTCCTCAGCTACAGTGCTTAGGGCATGAAAAACTGCTGTATCTTCCATGCTGGGGATTCCCTTAATACTAGGTCTCCCTTTCTTACTTCTCTTCCCATTTTAATATTTCAACGTCTCCCTCCCTCTCATCTCCCTTCTCTCAATACCGAGTCATTCACAATTATCAGTTACAGTTTTTTGCTGTTGTTTTGCTGGACTGCACAATTTTACACAGGAAGACAAGTGGCACAAAATAGATTGCAAAAACATAGGTGATCAAGTTAACTTCTCCTAAGAAATTATTTGTTGCCCTTAGGTGAAATGTGGTAAGTGGCTATGTGTGTGCTCCTGATCTGTTGCAAAGTAAACAGATCAGCTTAAACCACTGAAATGGGGTCATTCTCTTGAGAGAGGGAAAGCAAGTGTACTTTGGGGCAGCTAAGGGAGGCCAAAGGAGGTCTAAGAATGAACTGCTCTGCCTCCATGTAATAAAGAAATGCATACTAGAAGGTGCCAAGTGTAGAGAAATCTGGAGCAAGAAGCACCTTGAATTCTAATCTCAACTTCAGGAATAATTTACCGCACATTCTCGGTAATAGACAACCGTGTCTTGCATTAACAAAGGGGAAGGCTTGGTACTTAGCAAGTTTTGGTTTTTAGCTTATGTCTACATTAACCTTTTATTACATAAAGCACCACGTGAAAAAGTTGCATTGAAGGCCTAGTGCTAATTGCAGAACCTGAGAAATGTGTTGCTGCACTGACAGGCAAGGCTGGAGCAGCTCTGCGCTAGCCAGAAGAGGTCTGATGAAGCTCAGATGGAGTAGCAGCTCGCTCCTCCTTGCTGCCAATGCCTAGGAATACTTTCAGGATCCTCAGCAAAGGTGAAGGAGAGCACAGGAGTCAGGAGGAGTAAAAAAGCAAATAAAAGTAAATAGATGAAAGGGCAGCTATTGTTGTAAAACGTTCATTGGAGACTGTAAGACCAACTGGGTTTTCTGTTCTATTTTTAAAATGCCATGTACAACTCTTATTTATCACTGCTTGGTATGAGACTTAGAAACATCAGCGTGTAGAGGAATGAAGAGCAGGGTAAGTCCCAACATACCTGTACTCCATCCAATTTCCTATGCACACAAAGCACTAGCGTGACTTAAGTGCTGGTGTGACTTACCAATGTTTTCACCACTGCCTACAGCCCCATAAAGTTTAAAGAAACTTCAAAGTCCTGCCATACTCTTCCCACTATTTAAACGGAGGTTTGGAGGTTGTTCTTTAATGGAAAGAAATCTTCCTGCTCCTGTGAATATTTGCTTTTCTATTGCTTTACAGCCCAGGAATATTTTCAATATGTCCAATTGAAACTGTTGACCGGACTATGTTTCAACTGTATTACTTCATGTCAATAATATTGAATGATGCCAGCCCGAAGTCATTACAATCCATAGTTTCATTTATGAAACGGCACAGTTTAATTCCATTTTAACTGCTGTCAGTGGTCAGTTGTGAATGGGCCAGGTTGAACTGGACTGATCCATAAGCCCCCCCTTTGTGATTTATGACTTTGGCACTGTAATTAATCAAACGTACTGGGTGTGGCAGTTGCTCATCTGGGGTAACTTGGCACATCATCCTTGACTTGAGTGGAGTCATACTATTTTGCACTGGCGTATGATTCTGTTCTTCACATTGAAGAACTCCTTCACAATTATCTCTGCAGTCTAGCAGAGATGTCTTACTGTAAAGGAGATTTTGCTGTTTCAAAATATTCCCCTCCCATAAAATTCCCAGAGAGCAATGAGAGGTAGGACCATTTTTATGGTGTCTCTGTGCCTGATCAAGTCCTTTAGATTTTTAAGCGGTTTATGCAGAGAATTCTCCTTGGTAGCACAGACTGCTTTCTCTGAGTGTTAGTGAAAATGAGAGGTGAAAGTCAGAGAGATGGCACTGTCGGGGAATTACCACAACAATTTGCATGAGTTTGGTGCCTTTCATGCAGTATCTCAAGGCACTATCCTCTCAGAAGCTTGCAACTACAGAGACTAAGCTTCACTAAGCAAATATTGCTGACAGTAGAGGCTTGCATTTATCAAGGGAGCCTGAATTGTAAATAGTTTGCAGAAAAAAGTCCACAGAAGACTGTCGCTGTTACACATGCATACACATACACGCACAAAATATACAAACCCAGTAAGCACAAGCTATATTGTATGGTGTTGCTGTTTATTCTATTGAAGGAAATGACCCTCTTTGATTTCTTTATTTGTGTAAGAAGATGTTGCAGAGCCTCATATCATTCACAAGTGTCAGCTGTCAGCAATCAGTTTTGTTGTTAACAAATAAAAAGATGCTTTTAAACATGTAGAGAATGAATGCTGTTGCATTATATTTCTGCAGTTCTTCATACAATTGCTCAGTGTCTGAAATCAGTTAATTATTTTTGTCTCGTGGTGCTTCTGTACATACAAGCTGAAGACTGATAAGTTAGGAGAAGACAATAAGCCCTTCCCTGCGTTTCCCCCCTCCTCTTAGTACCTACAATCTACTGATTTGAATGCAAGCTTTGGACTTGAGAGACCTACAGTCACTTTTCTTGGGGAGAAGTTATTTTGGTTCCCAACTCTTCAGAACTTTTAACTACTTAAGGACCTCTGAGACTTGGGGCTTTGGTCTCTTCACCGACTTGTGTCTCTACTGTATAAGGAGAGGTAGCTTGTGCAAGCTCTTGAGCCCAAGCCCACCTCACGTTCACCCACTTCACCACAAGCCTGTTCAAGCTGAGGGGGAAGCACCTTGGGGGGAAGGCTTGGGCTCAGTTTGCCCAGTCTGCAAGCCTTAGCAGGTATCTCTTTGTGTGGGTTGCCTTCTGTCCCAGGCACCCTCACAGTGCCAGCCACAGAAGTTGTCCCAGAGGCCTTTCTGGAAGACTCCCGTTGCTTGCTCCTGCTTTACAGAAGCTGTGGTTTGTAGGCAGCCTCAGTTATCCTTTGGCAGAAGTATGGACAAGCAGGAAGAGTGTGACCAGCCAGGAGTATGTGAGGGCAATTCTTTTGGCTTACCACGTATTTGTAGTTCTTGCACTATATCTACAGGTCTCTGGTCTCCACAGGCACCTCTTACGAAGATAAGCACTTCCTGGAGAATCAGGTTATTTATAATATGGAAAGAGTTGAGTCAATCAGCTGGTAAGTCCAGGGTGTTTATAGAAATGTTTTGACTTTGCTTTTTTGAAAAGTCTACTGTTAGCTTATAGGAACAAAGTCAGTGTTTTAGACCCCAGTGATATCTTCAAGGAAGGGATCTTGTCCCCCTTTTTTGACTTTTTCAAGAACCCTACCAAAAAGACAACCTGGGTATGAAAAAAGCATCTTTCTTTCCTGGGGAAATCCTCTCAACAGCTGAGAACTGGTGCTTCTATGTGGCCTGGAATGAGGTGTGATTGAGATGATTAATGTGCCCGTATTTCAAGGAACTTTTTGTTGTTGTTGTTGATGTTGCAGGGTTCATTTACCCCTCTTCACCAAAGTAAAAAAAAAACAAACAACAAAACCAAAACAAACAACCAAACACAAAAGACTTTTATTTTTCCATTTGTTCAATTCAAGCTTATCGGTCTCTTGCTCATGAAGACTAATTTATCTTTTGCCTGCAATGTCACATGTTGCTCAGTGACTCTGCCTTATTGCTATTCTTGAGCAAAACTGAGTCTCGGGTAATGTATGCTGGATAGATACTCATTTTCACCCCTGAATTTTCCTGGTATTTTGCCATCTTCATAATAATTGACCCACTATCACTGCTACAGGGTTCATGTTAAAGAATAAATTTTGCTAGTGACATGGAACATTTAATGGTGAAGATCTTAATAACACAGTACTTCAAATGTGATTAGACACATTTATTTAAAGAGGAAGTAAAGAGAAGGATGCGTCTTCAGGATTCCTATCCCATATGGTCCTGTGTACCACTTTGGATATTATATGGCAATCACCATACTTCCCCCAGGGACAGAGAAAACCAAATTCATACCAATATCAATGTTTAATCAATGATAACTACCAGTATCAGTGTTAACTTTTTAGCTACAGGTAGGTACCATTATTTGCAGGGTGGAGCATAATTCGAGGTAGAATTGGTAGATCAAATTTTGCACTGGGCAGTTGAGCCTTGCAGAAGTAAACAAGGAGATAAGCTCAAACCACGGTAAAGAGCAGCACCCTCCTCCACGACCTTGGGAGGGACATATTCTTGCCAGTCCTGCCAGAGGAGTTACATGTGGAAGGAGGATAGGTGCGTGACTTCTCAGGAATGGGGATGCCCTTCAGGGGTGTAAGTGCCTAGTCTTTTGATGGCAGTCCATCTAGTACTCAGGAGGTTTTTTTGTGTGTGAAGTGGAGGTCAAGTCCAGAAAGGTGTTATATATAGAGAGAGAGTATTTTCATGGGAGTTAGGTACAAAAGGTTTCCCATGAGGTATGTTCTGCTGACTTGTAAACACCTAACAATGAAAGGAAGGACAGCCAGCCATTGGCACAACCTCAGATGCAAGAAATCAGAGAGACCAAACCATTTGGCCCTGAGAGAACTTACAAATGAGGGAGGGTGGCCTTGGACATCTGTGTCACAACCCCACAGTGTGTCTCAGCATTAGCAGCCAATCACATTCAGCAGACAGGAACTTGTCTCCTGGGGAATATTAAGCAGTAAACTAAACAAAGAAGCATTTTCAAACTGTATGTTAGTTAGCATCCATTTGGAATGTCCCCAGCATACCAGGGAGGTTCTTCAGGGGATGAAGATGTTGGTCCAGCCCTGGCATCCTCATCTGCTGTGGGGATCTCCACTGACTTGCCTACAAATCAGATGCCTTCAAGACTCATGGATAAAATCTTGCTTTAATAGCACTTTCCTTGGTCAGAACAATAGCGGCTCTTGAGATTTGTGAAAACAAGCATCACTTTCTTGGTAAGGACATTTTGTGGGCAGAGGAAGAGAAGGAGAGGTACTGGGGACCAGCTCATAAAACAAAAACAACTAACAAGTTGTGTGTGTGTGTGTGTGTGCACATGCCTGCATATGAGAGAGAGGAGAAGGGAAAGAATGAATCATGGCTGAAGAAAAGAAGGTCTTTCATCTGAAAGTTCAACACAGATTCCTGAATTGCACATATTATATGCATAAGGTGCGAAAGCTGAGCTGAGGAGAACACATGCCTAATTTGTTAAGAAACGGCAAATCCCCAGCAGCAACCAAGATGAAATTAAACTTGTATTCAACATATTCATAGCTTAAAAATTATCTTAGCTGGTACGAATGTGAGGTCAAAATGGAATTTTTCCTCCAGGTATGTACATAAATTAGGTAGCATTAATAGGAAGTAACCAGTCCATTTATTTGTCAATAAGCATTCAAAGTGAAGGCTGAATGAGCCTGTGCCAGAAGGAATGGAAACTAGTTTGCATTTCATGATTATGTAAAGCAGTTCTTGGTAGAATGAACTTCTTGTGACCTCCCCCCCTCCCCCTTTTTTTTCCCCTTCTCTACCACCCTGGCAGCACATACGTATTTAAATAATTTCCATTTCTAACAATGTGTTTGTGTGTTACTTTTAATCAGCATGAGATGGCTTTTGTATTGTTTGTCCTGCTCCATCTTAAGCTTCCCTTGTAATATAGAAAGAAAGAAAAAGTGGTATTTCTGGGTGTGCCCTTGCTCTAGAAATGCAGTGGTCTTCCAGTGATATGAGTGAACATTTCCTCACTTAACCAGATAGCAAGACTGGTGCAGAGGGAGTACTCAGGAAAACACAAAGAAAAGTAGGAAATTCGTGCTATTTAAGGACTCTTCCATTTCACACCACTTAATAGATTTTACTGTCTCAGAGAACTGGATAATATCTATTTTTTACTAGTATTGATAGCTAATTTGATGCCTAATTTTCAAAAGACAAGTTGCGGGTCTTTTCCAAAATGAAATCCTTCAATACAACCAAAAACTTGTACCTTAGTCTAACTAGTCACGTTTTGAATCTTTTGGTCAGTGCCTCAAAATGCTTTCTATGGAAGTGGACTGGACAGAAGTGGAATTTCACTGCTATAGCAGCTTCTGTGATGGGCATTCAGGGCCTCGATCAGCGGAGACTGAGCACTTTTATACACTAGAAATGCCGATAGCTTGTATGGACTGGACTGTTGATTCCTAGCCAGAACTGAGTGGATAAATAGGTGCTTGAATGAAGGCTCATTTAACAACTGGGACCAAATTCTGCAGTTTCCTTAGTCAGGTCTCGGGTGTAATGAGAATGAAAGCTCAGTTACTTTCTCACTCCTAGGAATTATCCATCCTGGCTGCCACTGAGGCATAGTGCATTAGGGCACATTGTGTGAGCAGAAGAATTCATTCTTTGGTACTGTTGACTCAGTATTTTCCACCTGTATGAAATTTGTGCTTTCAGAATTCAACAAAATATTCATATTATTTTATATGTAAAAATTCTTGATTTTACATGCATCTTAAACAAAAAAAATTAATTTCAGCAAAGTTTCTGTTAATAAGTGGCAGAAAAAAATAAATAGTACCTTTTTTTTTATGCTTAACATACCTTCAGGTCAAAAGAAGGAATGCGTTAAAAAGATTTTGACCTTCTGGTGCAATAGAAATTTTGAATAAACTTTAATATCTTTCTCAGTACTTCCAGTTCAAATTTAAAGGAGAAAATTGAGAAGTGGAAAAGTTCTGAACATTGGGCAATTATCCACAGCCCCTTGCTGCTATTGTTGATCTAAATGAAGGAACAAGGAGGTAACAAGATGTCAGAAAGTCATTGTATTATGAGCTGAAACAAAAGACTTTTAAGAGCTCTTGCATTTTGGAATTTGTTTTCAAGATACGTCAAGTTCATGCACTCAGGATACGATACAAAGAAGATTTTGTGCAGTCAGGAATGAAGATTTAATAGCCTGATAAGTGGAGAACCTTACAGATAATTTCAAGGTGTTAATCTAACCTTGCTGTGCCTTTAATCTTTTGGCATTCTGGAGAATGTAAAAAACAAAAGCTGACTGTTTTAGTATCATAGAGTAGTCATGGAGAAAAAATTTCTTCCAGCAGAGCAGCTTTTAAATAAATTATTACTTTTTTTTTTTTTTCTCCATGATGGGGAAAAATAACTGTAAGATGGATTTAAAGGGAAGTGAATTTACCAAGTGTCCTGCATCTTTCTCTCTCGCTAATTAGTAACAGTCAAATGCTCTTGTTCTGCAGACAGTGACTACAAAGAAGAGGATAAAGAACTTGGGAAAGACTCTAGAGCCGAAATAATTAGGCAATTTATCATTTAGGGTAATTGGACTTGTGCAAAGCAGCATTATTTACTACAGGTTTCCATTTCTTCTAACCGGGTGTGAAAAATATGGCTACATTGATTGGGAAATGCTCTTAGTGCTTTTTCCAATATGCATTGTGCCAGGGATGTTCAGTTCAAAGTGTGGTGTTCCTCCCAGTGATTTCTTTTCCCTCAGTGATCTTCAGAAGCAGCCTTCAGCTTCTAAAACCTCAAACCAAAATTAGATTAAAGTGCCCAATATGGGGTCAGAAATGGGAGGGAAAGAAAGAGGGGTTTCCACCAGGGAATTTTCACTTAACAAATGAAAGCCTTTGCTTTGTTTCAAAGAAAAAATTGCCAAGTGGAGGCACATCTTAATCACATCGGTAGCCAGCTGAGATGTTTATGCTAATTTCCAAAGGTATGTAAGTATAGGAATCTGGAGGTCCAAAACTCCTGCCTCTGTGATGTGAAAAACACAAGCATTTAAACACCACCAGCAGATAGCTCTGATGTTGTTTCAGTGAAAGGGGAGAGGGGAGGAGTAGTCACAAGGGGTTTACTTGAATTTCACTTCACAATTTGCCACCAGTATGAATGCCCCTTCACCAAAAGGAGAGTTTTTTCATCATTTTTCCAAGGAGGAGGGCACAGTTACCCCTTTGCCATTTGTCAGATTATGGCATTCTCCCAGCTTTGTGCCGATGCTCTCCAGTCTTGAAGATTGCATCTTCACAAGTAGCTTTGCTTGCAACGGATGCTCCAGAAATGTTTGAACTCCCTGGATTTCACCACCTGAGTCTCTGGTACATGGTGACCCCAGGGCTGACTTTCTGCCAGACCCCAGGGGTGGCCCAGGATGTCACATCCCGCTTCAGCATATGCGGCTTTGTGCTGCAGGTACTTTGTGGTGCTGGCACCCCAGCACTCAGGTACGTGTCCCCGAGCTTGGAGGAGTGGAAATCAAATAGTGGAAGAAATTGTTATTTAAAAGTGATCTCTCTCTACCTGCCTGGTAGAAACCAGCCAGCGGAGACCCCCGCTGGGAGGAAGAGTGGGGGGAAGAAGGTGGTGTTTAAAAGCATTTTACTCCCTGCCTGTGAGAAATTCACAAATACGCACTGCCTGGCTGTCATAGGTGGGTGCCGCCGAAGTGCTTTTAAGTGGCACAGCTTGACACCGGCTGCATGCGTGACTTCAGACAGTGTCACAGGTTGTGGGTTTTTCCCCTAACGGCTGGTTATTTTAAAACACATTTATGTGTTTGATACCTTCTTTAATAAGAAAGTCATGACTACCAGCAATTTCCTATGGAGATACGAGGAACAAGAAGTAGTAGGTTGTTACCTAAAATACCTCCTGTCGCCCAAGCAAGCTCAATGTGAGATAAAATGCACAATTTGGATGCAAACTTAGAGTGCTTGGTCCCTCGCCAAAGGAGCGTGTGAGCTCCGGTACTGAAAGACATACCTCTATGGACATGGCCGCATTGTAAACCGAGAAAGATTCCAACATTTGTCAGTTTTTGTGCCATATCATGATTTGTTGGCTGTTTACATTGATTACCTGTGTTGAGCAGAGCAGCCAGCTGAAATTTCGGGGCCTTTAGGTTGTTTGGCTTAGAGCTAGGATCCAAATACCTTTGAAGTGACCCTACTTATTTACAAGGAATGTGCAAACTGTCTTTAAAAACAGGAATGGAGCAGCGGGACATGGCTCCTGCGCTCACAGCTCCATGGAGCCGCATGGATGGTGGCAGTCCCTCGCCAAGCCGGGATTGCTGAACTTCTTGAGACCATACCTAGTGCTTCCTCATCTCCTTCTTTGTTTTCCTTTTCTGATCCTTTTCCTTCTTTCTTGAACACTCAGGTCTGTGCGGAGATCTACCCAGAGAAACCATTTTGGCCACAGATGCCTCGGGCATAACCTTGCTTGTCATTTTGCATTGCGACTGTCGCCTGTGTGACTTTGCACAGGGGCTGTAATCCTCCTTACTTGATTCTGTAATGGAGCTTATCTGTTTCTTATATTTACCCAGAGAGGCGAGTGGTTGCTTTACCTACAGGTTTGAACAATGTTTAACCCAAACTGTAGCTGTCAGACGAACGACTTGGAAGTTTGGTACTCCGCCACTTAGGCACTGTAGACTTCTGCCAGTGGGAGCAAGATACTGTATCTTTTCTAAATATTTTAGGTTATTTTAGCATTTCTCATATGATAACGCGCAAATGATATGTAGATACTAACCTCTAAATGTACCTACAAGGCTTCTGATATTAATGGCCCCATTTTTTCAGGGTGGGGCACAGAGAATTTAAAAGTTTTGGCATGGGAAATAAAGTACTCATCAAGCAATATTTGCATGTTCTTGTTAACTTAAAACCCACAAGGAATACTTTGTGAAATCATCTGGTCTTTCCCCCGTGGATTTAAGTGAAAATACAGTGATTTTCACCAGAGATCCAAATCACTGAAGTCAATAGGTCTACTGGTGTCCACAAATTAAAGGATGTGCATGCATCACCCTGTGCAAGGACAGAAATGCAAATTGTGATTTTGCCAGTGTTTTGTCCCTATGTAGCACACTCCTTTCCATTCTGGAGGGGGGAAAAAAGAGGTATTGTCTATGAAAATCATTAAACCATAGATTTTAAGTTCAGGAGTTTGTGATTGTGCAGTCTAGTCTTGTGTACAACCAAGGGCATAGGCCTTCACTGAATTAATTCTGTTTAAATTAGTATATCTGTTTAAAAAAACCCTCCCAGTTGTTTTAATTAGATGGCATAAAATGTCTTTCCTGACTTTGAAAATGAAGGATCCCAAGAAGAACGAGCGAAACAAAATGCTTTAGTAATCTTTTTAATTATCCTTGTTCCATTGTTGCAAGTTTTGCTGTTCTAGAAATGTTGGGCAAAACTGTCTCTAACATGTTGTCTTTATAGGGTTGTGGAACCTTCCACATTTTGCGTTAATTAAACATACAAATCCTACAAACTGTATCCAGGGTAACTGCAAACCAAGAGCCTGATTCTCAGTTTATATTTATGCCTTCTTTCACCGCTCCTGTAATGGGAATGGACTGTCAAGGTGTGTGTACATCACCCTCACACTTTGTCTGCAGCAGTATTATCATCACCTCATTCCTGCATGATACTATCTTGTTAATGTATAAACAAATGCTTGCAACTATGGTAAGGCCTGTTTATGCTGCCATGGTAGGACCTTAGCGCAACCGAGAATCAGGCTCCAAAGACACATCGCTTGTTCTTACGATCTGGTTATTTAAAGGAAAGGAGCAGTAGTCATCTTGCTGGCAAGGAGCACAAAGCAAACCAGTAATTCAGAAAATGATAAGAGAAAGAAAAGACAAAACACGATACACTCCATTAAGTTTTCCTTCTTTATTAATGGGAAGAACATGGATGTTTTTGTCATGCACTGTACTGACTGATGTAAGAAGTGTAAACCCATGCAAAAGAATAGATTTTCTTATAGAAGTTAAAGATGGAGTGGAAACAAGTTTTTTAATTCTTTTTTATTCACACTACCTTCTTTTATATTCTCTGTTGGACTGAAGTAGGAACCTTCATATAGGAATGCAGATAATTTGATTACAGTTTGGATCTTACCAGAGATTTAAGTTCAGCTTGTTGAGTAGTGACATAGAGATTTAGGATATCTGCAAAGACTTGACCCAAAACCTCGGGAGGGTGTTGCTTTGGTTCAGATCCTGAGCGAGATCAGTGCTGTGCTTTTATAATCAAGAGGCTGCTGTTGTTGGGCTCAGGGTTGCAGTTGCAGACTCAGCCCCAAAGGACCAGCTGCTCTGCTGTAAATTGGGGCTGGTACTGAGGGGGAGTGAAAGACACAGTAAACAGGCAGAGTAGCAGTAAATGACAAGAGGATATGATATGTAACATTAACCAGGCTCAGTGTTTGCTTAGGTTGTAGAATGGTCTTTTAAATCAATCTTTTATTATCAGTGGAGCCTTAGCAGTGCACTTAAATGGAGAACAATGCAAGGACACAGAGACTGGGTGCAAAGTGAACATCCTGCTGTCTTTCCCAGCTCTTATTTTACAAGAAAACCATAGATAGATCCAGGTCATAACATTCAGATATGAACTTTTTTCATGTTTGGCAATGTTTGGAATTGGGCTCTGATTTCATCCCCATTCCTGCCATAAGGATTCATCTCAGTTACCAGTCCTGATATTGTGCATGAACAGGGCTGGGAATGTCATACAAGGGGTCCTCCTGTCTCTACCTTAACCTTTCTGGCAACAGTGAATTAACCATGATTTAGTTTAATCTCCTCCAATAGTTAATGATCCTTCTCCTAAATAAAGATTAGGTTTATTTCCTTTTTTAATTTATTGACCTCAGATTCCCCTGAACTTCCATCATTCTTTGACTGCTACAGAAGACCCTATGCATAGGAAAGCTGTTTTCTCCTTATTGTACGACTGTAATCAGAAACTGCAGTGCTACCACCTGTTAGTGTTTTCCTGTGTTAAAATTGCAAGTTCCTAAAATTTCTCTTTGTAGAATGTCTTTTTTTTTTTAAAGAAGTTGGATGGTACAAAGGCATGTTTTCAGAGTTTCACCAATGTTTTTTTTTTTTTTAACATCCTTTGGCAAATGTGGATATCAGAATTGGAGTATTCTAAAATGAATACCCATTAGTATGAAACCTTACCAAGCTTATCTTACCGAGCAAAAACAGGTCTGTGTGCCCTTGTTTCAAGTGTTGCAGTTGTTGTTGGAGTTAAGTGTTTCTATAGCTCTATAAATACACAAAGAGAAATTAGATGGAAAGTAATGTCACAAGTCAAGGGTTAAGGTTTTGTTTTGTAGGAAAACAACGTTACCAGATCTCTTAAACTCCCACCAAGTCAAAACTAATTGCTGGAATGGTTGCTTGAAACTGAATTGAAATCGGAATACTCTCTTTTATATTTTTAGCGTTTCAGATTAAGGAAGTAGTAATTTTAATCCCACTAATGCTCAGACTTTGCAGAGAAATGTGGTAGCCATGAGACACTTGCTGTGCATAGGCAGATATGCAAATTATAAGCAGTGTGTCAGCAAACGCTACTAAGACCTCATGTGCATTTGTATGCATCTAAATATATGTACACTTGTATATCCTTCAACACTGGACTATGCTATGGGATGGTAATTACAGACCAGGTCATTCTTAGTAGTAGGTTTTGGAAGCTCTTGGGAGAACTTTCTTTTCCAAGTCAGCGATGGGGAAAAAGGATTTAATTTCAATGTGTTATCCAAAGGGTGCAACTCTTCCGTGGTGCAGTGCACCTCGTCTCCTGGTCCGGCTCTGCATTATTGTCAGCGATGCAGCAAGCGAACCAAGCTATGGCATTTTAACTACTTTATTTCTGGACTGAAAGAGGCCAAACAGAGAATCAAATGAGCCCGCATTGCCAGCTGGAGCTGGGAGGTTCCCCCACTGTGCTAAGAGATAGTAGGCTGAATGCTGGTCCATCCAGTGAGCACAAGAGATGTTAACCGGAGCTGTTTGGGTTTGCTGTGGAAGGGAAAGCTGTGGGAAATGGATTCACATTGTTCTTCAGAGTGAGGTAGGAAACAGATCTTGAAGTTAAAAATCTGGCGGTGCTCGTGGGCTTATTCTGCCTGGATTCAGAGCAGGGAGAAGCAGAGCCACCAAAGAAACACTTGGAGGTGTAATGTGCAGTTAAGCCCGCAGCACTGGTAGGACTGGACAATCACTAGTTAAAGCTAGTTAATTATTTAAGAAAAAAATTATGAAGTATAAAATATTCAAACTGCCTGTGCCTGATTCGTGCCATTGCCACAAAGGCACACGCACCTGGGTTTTAAATTCTTGCCTGTTTATCACATATTTTTTAACGTAAAGGTATTTTTATACTAACGATGGAATAATATTATTTGTGAAACATTAACCATAAACAAAATACGGGGGAGAAACTTTGCTCTTTGTTTCTTCTAGAGGAGGCATATGCCCCCTTTCTTTAAAATGAAAATCATTTACAACGTTTCTTAGCCCTCCCGGAAATGAGTAACTTACTAAGTGTTGTGATAATTGAGCAGAGAACCCGTTACGGTAACACAGTGTAGCTACAAACTGACTGGGAAATTGGTGCCTTGAGTCTGAAATTACACGTTGCAGTTACCAGGCGTCATTTCAGATTAGCTGTACCTGTCTCGTGGGCAGCTCGTCGGGAGCCGCACTGGTGAGTCAGAGAGACCTACCATTTTCCTCTCTTAGAAGCTGGCCTGGCGTAGAGGGCTTAACTTAGAAACAAAGACAAAATAAAAGTCAGGCTATGCTGAGCTGTTGAGCCCGGAGACAGGGTCTGCTAGAGAAGCAATTTGTTGGAAACCTCAGCAAAAAAAAAAAGACCCAAAAAACCCACACCCCGCCTCCTGCAAAAGCTTGGAGATGGTGTTAGGCAGCTTACATACCCAGTGACAACTCTCGAGTACCTGGCACTCGCCTGAACTCGCTGTCGACATCTGTACACCTGCTCTTAGCAGGCAGAAGGCAACATTTCTCCGACTGTATCTAAAAATGGCATTTCTCACCAGAAAAAAAAAAAAGCAAAAAAAGCAAAAAAAAAGCTGTTAGTCGCGGTATCTTTGCCAAACTCCATTTACATGTTGGCTGCTTAAAGACCCATCTGCAGCGTCGATCGCCTGACGCCGGTTCACTTCCTGTCCCAAATTGCTGAAAAATCCCAGGGCATGAAACGCTGGCGCCACAGCTCTTTGTCAAATCCATGCCCTTCTCCCTCCCCACATCAGCTCTGTGGGCTCTTGGCTCCCGTTCCCTTCTGGGTCTCCGTTGTACAGCTGGGTTGGGTGAGACCTCCAGGACGCGGCCCTGCAGACCTCGAAGCGGGTACTTTCCAACTTCTCTGCTTGTGGTGCTGTATGCTCTTGTATTTCCATAGTTGTGATCTGAAGTCCTGACCCTTCATCTGGGGACCATTGCTGGGTGTGCGTGAGTCGTTCGAGTCACCTTGGGGAGCGGGACTATGTGGAAGCACACATTTTGAAAGTACGCTGAGATCCTTCGGGGTGTAAGTTTTATAAACGACAGATATGATAAATCCTGACTGCCTGATGGCAGGCACTAGAGTGGAACATTTTGTCATCAGTGCTTATTATCTCAAGATTCTTAATTAGTTTCATTGATAATTTTGTCGCACTTGAATGTTTCAAATGATTAAATATTTCAGTGCTTGTTTGGTGGAAAGTGTCTCCGTTGTGTACAGCAGGGCATTAATACCGAGTCCAGATAGTCGGTGGAGAAGCGGTGTTCACCATCCCTTTTGCAGCCCCTCGTGGGAGCTGCTCTCTGAGCGCTGAGGTTGGGTCTCATTGCAGCCACTTACAGAACATCAAGGTGGCTGATTTAGGAGTACCAGAAGGGGGAATGGTGAAAAAGTCTAGTTTTTCCTCTCAGCTTGGAACGCAGTATTTTTCCTCCACTCTCTAGTCCACTGTTCAGGTGTCCCAGCTGAACGCACAGGAGTCATTTGCCTGATTCCTGCAGAGGAAGATATTTCAGCTAGATGGCTTTTCCAGATTTAAAGAATTATACCTGGAGGAGGCTGCCTGCAGCTCTCTTTGCCTCTCCTTCACACTTGTGCTGAGGGCAGCGGGTTCCCATGACATAGTTGCAGATCAGTGAGTCTCCAATTCACATTTAATGTGCATGTCTTCAACTCCTGCCCGCCCTCCTGGCTGGGGCTGGGGTGTACCTCCAGCATCTGCTGGGTGGTCACTTCTGAGGTTCGTGCACACACGCACCCCAGCCAGCAGAGCACAGGGCCCATTTTAATCCCTTGAAACACTGACAATATCTCATGTCCAAGCTGAAACCCGTCCTGAATCACAAGGATTTTCACCACAGCACGTGGCGTGTCTAGTTTATGTATAAGAAAGAAAAATAAAGAAATCAGCAAAACCCTTTAAAATGCCACTTCTCATAAGTACTTACTTAAGCCATAGGCCTGAATGCTGAATGTCTGCTGTAAATTGATGGTATAAATTCCCTGTTTGCTTCAGCAGAGTGTTTGGCTCTTTGCCCTGAGACTTGTAAGAAGAGAATGTTTTAAACCTACGGTTAGGAGACACAGCACATTCATATCATTGCTTTAATCAAATTACTTTTTTCCTTTTTTAAAAATTTTTTTAGACCAAGTTGTGGGGTTTTTTCAGAGCCCTGTTCCTTGAATGTTCCCCATAGGTGGAATGTAATTAAACTCCACTGGCATCTCCCCCTGCTGGGATTTAGACTAGGGACAGATCTTTAGGAAGCATAAAACAAATACTGTGAAAAAAGAAACCTTGTTAGAAGAGTTGCCAGAGAATCGGCTCTGCTCCATTTACAAGCTGATAGTTTTGAAAATCTGCCCTTTCTCCTTTTGTGAATTGGTTTCTAGAAATTGTTAATTAATCATTTAAACACCGGGGGCAGGGGGGAACCCACGAATCATTCACAGCTCTCGCTCTCCTCACGGGCTGAGAGTTCACATGTCGAGAAGCACTTTCTGCCTCAAACCCCGGCTTTTGCTTAAAATAATTCGGCAGGGAAGGCAGCGCCCTGATGGTGCTGAGGAGGGAAGGCTCTGACAGTAATGGCAAATGTGATGGATGCTCAAGCCCTCAGCATGCTGGCATGACGCTGGCTTGTCCCCTGGGAAGCCCCCATCACCGATGACATGGGGCAGCTCTTTTCCTGGCCAGGCTGGAGCCTTTCCCCTCCCTGTGGTCCTGCGAACATGGACGGCCTAATGCTACTCCTGTCCGTGAGGGGCTACTCCCTCACAGCTCCCGCAAGGCTATTCCCACCCTCCACCTTGGCTACCTCCGGCTGCAAAAAGTAAGAGAGACCTGCCTCTCAGTTCTGGAGGTATAAATACGGAATAACCTTGTCAGCTCGGGGGGTCACTGTGCTGGAACCAGGAGGAGAATCTGTCCCCAGATATTGCTTGACTAATGGCTATCAAAGGCAAAAGTGAAGTGATAATAATTTGGGATCAGCTCCTAGTGAGCTAGTGTCTGTATTGCAAAACAAACTGTACCGTAACTGGGACTGCCTTTGATGGTTCTTCTGCCTCGGGATTTAAGATGTTCTCTTTGGGATCAGTAAAAGACCTAATGCTGGGAATGATGTATTTCTCACCTGCCTGATACAAGACTGCTTCTGATTTTCTATGTACTCTCTTGCAACAATGAAATAAGAGTCCTTACTTCTAGGTTGGCAAAGCCTGTTCCTGTGGATGGCGGAGCAGAGTTCTCAGCCCAGTAGAGGAGAAGGGTGTTGTGCTGCTCTCCTCACAGGGCAGTGATGGCGGTTGCTGAGACCCAAGGTGGGTGCAACCCCATCTCAGTTGGAAAGTATGTTGTCTTGGAATAGTCCCTTGCTAGGTGCTGACAGGAGAAGCAGTTCTAAGAGACTTTTTAAAACCAGTTGTGGAAAAGCATACAGCATTCAACGTAATGGCTGGGAATATTCATAGCTTGCCATCCAGTCAAAAGCAGTTTTTAGTGGTTTATGTATTCATTCTATTAATTCGCTTTTTTCCCCACCATCTTTTTATCTATGCCAATTGCTTTAACATCTGGGTGCTGGATGTACAGGTGATCACCCCACTGCTGTAGTGTAAACAGCATGCAGGTCACCGCAAAGTCCTTGCTCCCCCTTTCTCCCTTCCATGATGTGTCCCCTCTTCTAAGCTCTGTCTTCCTTCTTGCTCTCCTTCGTGGTGTTGGTCTCACCATAATCCCTTGTGCATGAGAGTGCTGGGCTTGGCACTGCTCCCTCTTTGGTGAAGGGGCTTTCTTTGTATCAGTCATGTGTGGCATCAGAGTGACCATATAGAAACAGGACATTCCCATAAGTGTTGTGATCTGAAATCAGGCTTTCTCCAGAGGCCACATACAATTTACAAAAGTAAGTACCCAAGTTCACTATGGAAAAACAATCCAGTCTGTGCATCTGTTCACTGCTATTAGGAGTATTAGTTTTCAAGAGCAATCCATTATTCTGTGAAGTACCTTACTTTGTTAGACAAATAAGAAAACCCACACTTTTAATCTCCTGAAGCTTTTAATGGCATCACAGGATGCAGGTACTTGAGACACTGATACCTACAGCAGAGGGATGAAATGGCCTTAGCTTCTCTGTACCGTTGGCCTGAAACCAGCAGAAAACAGAGCTGTGCCATTTTAAGAGGATTTTGCCAGCAAGGACATTTTTTATAAGCACATCAGGTGCATGCACTTGGGCAATAAAGGCTATAGACGAGAGAGAGGTCTGTGCTTTGAGTGCTCTGAATTTTCTATAGCTGTATATTAAATCCAAAGTAGCAGTCTAAAAGCGTACCTCCGTCGGCAGAGACTGCTGAAGGGGGGAATAACAGCGGGGTGGGAATTAGCTGATGCCCTGTCACCTCGTAGGCGCAGTGTTTGGGGGGCCAGGGAGGCTTCAGCATCGACTGCTAAACTATGGCAGGAGAAGGAGCAGCAGCAGGCTGGGGAGCAGGCTGCTCACCTCTCTGTGTAGCCAGAGATAAATTGCTGCAGCAAACTTGCGAGCAGTGTCGTGTAAAGAAAACAGAGGAGCTGCACTGGGGGTTGAGGGAGACAAGCTCTTTTCGGGGGCTGTCTGGAGCAGAGCGAGTTCGGGGTGTTCTGACATGTTCCAGCCGCAGCGAAAGTATGAAATGGGGATGAGAAGGCTCCCCCACAGCCAGGCATATTGTTATATTATAATTGTATTATAACTAGTTATACTTTATGGATTGTCTGTTCGTGTTTGTTTGTGTGGCTTGTGCACGGTATGTGGATGTTTCCGTGCACACAAAGTGGTGAAGCTAGTGTTTGCTGCCATGCTTCTGCGTCTTCTCTAATGATCATTGTAAATTTGGCCCTTCCCTTTTTGAACTATGCAGCCAGCACTGTAATAAAATACTCTTTGTGAAGAGAATATTGAAGAGAAGAGGGGGAAAAAAAAGAGGGCATGGGTGTGCTTAATGAAAAAAGATTCTCGGCACTATCGCAGGTGCAGTTGATGCTGTTTAGAGCAGTCACTCATCTCGCTCCAAATAAATAGTAATGACTGTTTCCTGTGACTGTGCTGTGAATCATATTCAGTCCATGCAGGGGAGTAGAAAATAAAGCTGCATGCAATCCACACGAGATGATGGCTCTTGTAATATTCAGCAGTTGGGCCTGGTTAGAAGCGTTTCATTATCTCAGAATTAAGAGAGAGCTTCCTGCTGTCGCAAAAGCTTGTTTATTCTTCTGCCTTCCCTCCCCCTCCCTCCGTTCTTTCTTTCTTCCTTTAACATATATGCCCTCTCCCTTTCTCCCGTCTCTGAAATGTTGGCTTAATGTTTTTGAGCAGAACTGCAAGGTCAAATCAGGGACAGTGGCCCTGAAAGTACATTAGTAGTTTATTGCATGGTTTTTGGCTTAATAGGAGGGCGCCTGAATTTTCTTTTATCTTTTGCCCTCTGCTTCTTTTCTTAACTTATACTCAAAATTTATCAGGAATAAACAGAAGCAGCTGACCTTCTTTCCCATTTCTTAGTGAACTTCAGAGCTTTCCTCCATTTCTTTCGCTTGGTCCAAAGGTAAGCAGTGGGAGCCTTTCGGTGAGCCCCAGTCACTGTTGCCACCTTATGTCACGACACAGTCGCCTCTGGCAAACGACTGCTTGGTGGGTGCAGATCCATTTGTGCGTAAGCTGGATGTGAGATGTCAGGTAGCAAACCGATAGTGAAACCAGTCAGATTCCCTCCTTGACTGGAGGGCTCAGCCAGAGCTTCTTGCCTAGACCCTTAAGGAGGAGGCCAAGAGCCAGAGCCTGCTTTTCAGGCTCCACCATCTCTGCAGAGTGGCAGCGTGAGGCAAGTGAAGCCATGTGAGGCTCATGTGAACCCACATCATGGGCTCCCTGTGTAGTTGGTGGGGAAGGACACACATAGAGGGAAATGTGTCCTGTCCTAAGGTCTGAAAGATCCCCTGTGGACTTTTCTTTCCCTGTGGGCTGGGGAAAAAGGGACCCTCAGGTAGCTGCATTTCTAACATAGCTGCCAAAATAAGATGCGGTGAAGCTACATATGCCTTGCTGCCTCAGAGGCTGTGGAGGATGAGATGCAAGTTCCAGAACGCATTGTATATCCTATTTAGAATCAGCGTGGATAACTTGTCCATGTGTCCTGTGCCTCACTACGGTCAGGGTTGCTGGGGTGTCCCACTTGCCTATCAGTCATCTAGCAGAAGCACACAGCTGGAAAGCTGAAGGACCATCCCAAGCCAGGTGTGAATCAGGAAGCATCTCATCTCAAGAAGAGCTCTGATTCAGGTTTCCACAACTTGATGATCGCTTTGATTCCTTATGGGTGAAGGAGGACAAGCTGGGCTGTGCATCCCTTGAACACGGCCCTGCTGCATTTAGCAGCCAGCACGTTCAACACTAAACGGGTGCAGCCAGCGCCTTTACAGGGTATCCGATTTCAGCTGATAGCTGGAGAGATGCAGGGACCTGTGTGATCCTTCCTGGCTCCTCTCCAGCAAGTTCTGAAACTAGAGGAAGTGTGCTGCCCTAAGGACACTGGCTTACATGGACGGTGCCCTCCTGGAGGGTGAATCCGTGAATAGTAATGAATTCATTAAACCTCCTAAAGCATCCCTGTTTCAGCAGTGTTTGCCTCAGCAGCAGTCAAGATGGTTAAAAGGCAATTGCAGCCACTGAAATATGTAGCAAAACTATTATCAGAAGATGTCATTTTTCGTAAATGTCAGTACGTAGATTTTTTATGGGGATATGGTGACAGGTAGTGAATAATTTAACATAAATTTACATAATATAGTGCAGCTGTTAATTTATGGCCATATTAGACTACAAGGTTATGTATCTAATGGCTTTTGGTCTCTTCTTTTTTTTTTTTTTTTAAGTTAAAACTTTTCCTAAATTGTCCCACTTTACTCATAATTCATGAGACACCTGTCTTCCCTCCCTTGTGCCGTACAGAAGGCCGTGCATGTCATACCCTTTTTGTAGCCATATGATTCACAGTGAACTCAGTCCCACCTCCAACCTCAATCATTTCAATTCAGTGTATCCCTGGTTTTATTCAAAGCAGGCCTGTGAGGGACAAGAAGCACTGCTACTACTGGTTGACTTGTATTCCTCAAGGCTGAGCTCTTGGACATAGCTAGAGACATGCATTGCTTCTCCCTTAATTGAAAAGCTGGAGACATTCAGCTGAAGCAAACTGCTCAGTAATTCAAGGTCTCCACCTGCCTACCCTTTCCAAAATAGTCAGTGGAGGTGGCTTCAACTCAGTGCTTGGCATCTGCGATTGAAGAGACTTTTTTTTTTCCCAAACATTTGTTTGGTGACTTTCCATGGTACAAATACTTGCTAAATGTTCAAGAGTTGTCCATCAATCAGTCCTTGCAGGACACTAGTATAGAGGCGAGTCTTGAATCTAGAGGGGCTTGTCAGGGCGTACGTGGTGGCAGGGCCTCTCGGAGTACTTGATCTCCAGAGCAGAGATTACGGATCTCACTGCTGCTTCCAGGCTGGCCTGAAGTTCCGTCCTGCTGCTGTTTTACTCAGATGATGTCCAGCTTGTGGGGCAGAGCGAAAAAAGTGTGTGCCTAACTGCATTTGATGCCTCTGAAAGTTTTCCCCTTTGAATAAGACTTGGTCTTTCAGGATGGCTGTGGGCATCTAGCACAAAGTGATACCAGTATCATACCAGTATGCCCAGCTTTTTGAATCTCAGATGTTTGGCTGCCCCTTGCATGACGTCTAGGTGGGAGGTGAGCTCTCCTTGGAAACCTACTGCAGAAACCAAACCCTCTGAACGTCTAAGACTCATTGTAAAATGTGCAGCTCAATAGTGAAGAATTATGATTAGAAGTCAGTGTTCCTAATTAGGGCAGAGGCCCTTCTACAAGGCAGGTAAGTTTCTTTCTGATTTGTTGTGGTTATTACTTTAAATATTTTTAAAATGTCCAGCTATAGCTTTCTTCCCCTCAATACACCTCCACGTGGACATGAGAAAGCATGATTCATGTCCAGCAGATAGGTTTGCACCAATGTATATTTGAATAGGGTTAAACTGTATGCAGTTTTACACGTACGCTTTGGTAAAAGGGAGTTGGAGCAAAGGGTGAATATTTGTCCTTTTACCCAGGGTGATGGAGTGAGTTTTTTGTTCTCTGCAAAGAACAGTAGTCATAAGCAATTTTTATCAGATGATGTACAGTGTGTACAGCTTCACACCACCTCTAGGAGAGTGTCATACACCCTTTCTTATTTGCAGGCATGTATAATCCTGGGGTTGGGGAAAAAAAGTGGTTGTTCCATTTCACCCTTGTCCCTGCCTTCTTCATTGTGTCCCTCTTGAGGCTTTTAGGAATAAAAAAATCCTGTGTGCCATTAACCTCAGTCACTATGTCCTTCCTGCATGGAGTCACGAAAGAAGTCGTCTCCTCTGCCAAGGCAGGTAAAGCCCTGAGAGCAGTGTGACCACTTTGTTTTTCTGTACAGCGCTATGGGAAACGATGGGTGTTTTAAAGAGCAAGTAAGAGAAGTGTAGTTATGCTTTACTGTCTCACACCAGAGGGGAGACGAAGGAAGCATTTGGTTACACACAACAGGGTAGTTCATGTTGCCTAAAATGAACTATTGTTCCTTTAGTTCCAAGTCTCCAGCAGACACTGACTTCTTGTCTCTCCTCTTCCAGCCAAGAAGCACGTTGCTTTGTTTTCCCGAGATGCTTCTCCGTATGCTTTGTTTCCTCATGAAACATGAAGCATCATGCGCTCTGTTACCCCTCTGAGGCCGAAATGTTACACCCGTGGCTGTACCCCAGGCTCAGTGCAGAGTTAAATCAGCACGATGGAGCCCTGAAGACCTCCTCTTGGAGCTCACCGCAGCGTAACGATGGCATGTGAATGCCTGTTCGCCTCTCTGGGGAAGGGTCTCTATTAAATACTTGGTATGTTCCTAATTTTCCATCTTGATGTCCGGTTAAAGCTCCTCATCATAACCAGATAGCAGGGAGAGCTGTGGTTAAACATGATCTCTCTGCCCCTGCCCCCCCTCATGCCTGTTGTGTTTCCAAATCTCCCGGTTCAATAATATATTAGGTTGATTCATAGAAAAACAGTGGACCAAATGCCTACCTCTCTTCTCATGTTTCTACAGGGCTTCCAGGAATGAAAAGAATTAGCACACAGCCAGCCGATTTCTCTAGCATGCCACAGAGCTGTATTTAGTGTGGCCTCAAACCTAGACTGGATTCCCACTGGACACGATACAAATGTTTAATAATTAATGTCTCTTTTTAAAAAATCAAAGGGGGTGGAAAGAGGTTGATCTATCCCAGCAGTTTTTAACTGAGAGATGATAACGGATTGAAGAAGCCTAAATTCTTACTACCCTCTAATATTTCTTGTAAGGAACAGTAAACAAGCCCCACATTTTTGGGGCAGTGGTGTTCAGCGTTCCTGGAGCATTAATTGGAATATTAAGTACAAGACAGCTATGAGTCACTGTGGTTCTTATTCAAGTCAAAAGCATAAATAGCACTTCTCATATATCCATGCTGTGTCAGTCAAAGATACTGCATTTCCTCTCCCCTCTGCCTCTAATAAACATCCGCCGACCTTAAGCTGCTATATACAGGAAACAGCCTGTTGGTTATTGTGCAAAACTGATAAGGTCCCCTGGGATGCTTTATCTGTCTCTGTTGTGTGTATAAATTTAGCTTCAGTCATTGTAGGTTTTGTTCTTTTACCCTTTTTCCTCTCCTCCTTTTTTAATGCCTGCTAAGTAAACATGGCATTGTGGAAAAGGGGATAAAGTAATTTTTTAGCATAATAAGATCAACATCCAGAGCCTTAAGAATCCATCAATACACTTTGCCTTTCAGTTCTTCTGCCTGTATCTTTCTTACAAATAATGGGTTTTTCTGTTTTGAAATCTATACCTGTTATTTGTTACTGTACCCTACCCACACCCCTATTTCATGCAATTGTAAACTGCAGCAGACCAGAGCGCCTGTCACTATGATTTTGCTCTGAGACATGATGGTATTTACAGCAATTCTGTATTCCTGTCTGCATTTATGGCAGGTTATGAAGCTTTCCTGCTCGGCACAGTGCTGTGAGATGGCAGCCAGAATTATCTTTTAATGTGGCTCTCTCAGGAGGTTGAGTTCTTGAAGCTGTAGAGCAATCAACACTCTTAGTACTTCCAGTATTGCTTAAGGGTTTGGTGTTGGGAGGGTGGAGCTGGGTTTTGGGTTTGTAGTTTTGTATTTAAGAGAGTCCTATCTCTCATTCTTAATTATTGGTACATGGGCCAAACATATGGCTAGCGGTGTCTCAAAGGTGGCTCCAGCTTCTGGGTGGGATGTGTGTGGTGCAATACCATTGTTCCTCACTTTTGCCTGTGGTGTGCTCCATACTGAAAGCGTGATGGAGAGCTGAAGATGTGGCTGGATGTAGCAATCCTTCCTCTCAGGGGCCATTTGAATTGAATTGTCCTGAGGTGACTCAAGCTCTTTTTAAGGTTCACTTACTGCCTTCTGTTATCACTCATCTTCCATTCGGGAGTTGGTGAGCCTGATGCCCTGTGGTCTCTCTTTTGTGTAATTCCTTCTTATGCAGCTCCAAGGTAAGCATCTTGAGGTGTGTTTTATGCTCTGTTTCTAACAGTATGGCTAATTCAGACAGAGAAGATTCAGGACAAACATTTGACCAGCTACTTCTCAAAGGCTGAAGTGGTAGTTGGGCAAGCTAGCTGCCCAACTTTGTGCCTTGAAAAATCCCCGGCAATGTTCTAGCCTATTTCTCACTGTCCCTTGGTGGAAACTGGGCACCTGCATACTGGGTTTGGCTTTCAAGATGTCTTCTTTGGTCTCTCTCTGTGAAGATGGATGAGTGACTCCCTTTATTGCCTAATAAGCCAGTGGGGTCTTGCTGCTGCTCCTGTAAATACTGTTACAGCTGCGTATGGGGTATGTTGAGGGCCGGCAATGTGCATTACTCTTGGTTTCATGGCAGAACATCTATCTCTGCCATGAGAAGCCAACAGGCTACAGGACAAACAAAACAAGCGAGGAGCATTCAAAGGAGCATACCTTTACCAACCCCAGACACACAAAAGGTGCTGGATTGGGCCAGCTACGTATACACTCTGTGTTCGATAGTATGGCTGCTGCATAACCAAGATAATGGGTTCGCTTAGGTTTTGGTTAGCTAAGTAACCTTGGCCCAGACAACAGACAAGTTAATTACCTGAGCATTAACCTAGTTACTCAGGTGAGTTTCTGCTCTCACTGACCTTTCTGCTTCTGGTGTGGTTTCCATTACTCTTAGCTGGCTCAAAGCTATCTCAGCAGGTGCATACACATTAGTGGCCTTAACTGAAGTATAGACTTACTCTAAGAAGCTTGGTGTGGTTTTCAGGACAAAGGAGATAAGATCAAAAATTCTTAAAAAATTATAAGGTAAAAAAGCTGGAGAATGTCCTTTTGGCACCTTGTCCATGTGTCTCCTTTAATATTGAGAGCCTTGGGAAATTTAAGTGAAAGCAGGATCTTCAGGGAAAGGCCAGATGAAGTCTTCACAGCACTGATGCTTCCCAACTTTCCCCAGCCCGAGGTAGTCCTTGCATTTAGACCTACAAGACAGTTGTTGGAGGTCTTCCATAGTGTTTGGACGAGGAATTTGTCCAACCCAGCCAGGGGTGAGGATCTTGCTCTGCTTTCTTCAAAGATGATTTTGTCATGAGTGGTGCATAAAAATACATTAGCACTTTTTGTCAGTAATGAACTTCTTTGTTCATTAGGTTAACATTGGCTGCTGTCACTAGTAAGTACATTTTAATGAGGAAGAGAGCATTCTGAAATTGTGGAAACCTGGCACTCTTGGGTCTAATTCACAGCTCATTGAAGTCGGTGAACAGATAGACTCCCACTGAATTCAGGTCCCATTCAGAGCTAAGGCAATTTACCCTGGTTGAGGACCTGGCCCTGGTTTCCCCACGTGGCTACTCAAGTGTAAAGTGCAGCTGACACTGGCAGGTTTTTTTCTTCCATTTAGAGTTCTGAATCCGTACGGTATTATTTTCAAGGCAACAACACAGCAATTGAAGTTTTGTTCTACCTCCCCAAATTAAACATAATTCTCTTACATCATTTACTTCCACTTGCTGATTTGCTTTCATTTGACCTGCTAACCATGTCACACAGCATTAGCTTTGTAAATGCTGTCACGAACTTGGTTTGAAGGTTTGTGCCAGGTCAGTTGTAATTCCCTGTTTTTCTCTTGCGTGCCAGAACAAGCAGAGAAATATATATCATGGGTGTGAGCCCAAGTTTGCAAAGCTTTGATCATAAGTAAAATGAACTTTTAAAATTCATAGAGTTTTCTACTAGTAAAATAATTGAACAGGTTCTCGGTTACTGTCATATTTTAAAGCTGCTATTTTGCTTGTAAGTCCCTCAAACTTGCTTTGTATCTCCATTTCTGGTATTTCTGATTTGAAAAAAAAAAAAAGTTATTTTCTGAAAACAGATTTTCACAGTAAGTAATTCTGTGTCAAATTCCACTTGTTGCTTTGTGGAAAAATTACGGATGTGTTTTAAAAAGCTCCTTCTTCATTATTTCCTTCTCTTCTTAAATAACAATTGTACTTATTTTCATACCAGCTCTCTTTTCCTGCACGGTACATTTGAATAATTTACACATCCCTGCTGCATGGGAACCAGAGAGCAAAGCAGACTTCCTGAGGGAATGTTGCTGCAATCCTTATTCCTGTGATTATTGCCACAGTACCGCTGAGAATTTCCATCCTAGATCTGCGTTTTAAGAGAGCGTACAATGTTCAAAAAAAGCTAATAAGACATAAATTCTTAAAAGGTTGCGGTGGTCTTAAACTGACAAAAAAAAAAAAAAAGTGGATTTAAGGCTGTATATCACTGTTAGAGATGTTGACTCCTTTCCTAATACAGGAACTGCAGATGGGTATACCATTGCTCTTCAGTGAAACATCACTGAACTGATGAGGACCCTAAATGAGTACTCAGGTTCCCCGCGTACCCTTTGTGGTACTAGAGCTTGGATGTTTCCTAAGATCACCATCAAAGGTTCTGACTATGATCATATAGTCCTCTAGATGCACTCAAGCTGGATGCAGGACGACATATAGTCAACCAGCCTTTTGCCTGCACCACAATTTACATTCCCTTCAAGCTGGCAAGCCAGAGTAGTTGTCCCCCACCCCTGCCTCAGTCAAAAATGACCCTATTCAGCACGAAGAAATTTTAATTTGTGTAAGACTTTACCATAAAGTAGTAGGTATTCTGGACTAAATGAGTGGACAGCAATTATCTGAGCAGATCTGCTGTCAAGATTGGACGGGTTGGTAGCTTGCAGTTGAGAGTGGTGATGAGCAATGGAAGCAGTAACTTTGTCCAGCTCAGATGCATGCCCAACGTATAGCGTGCCTGCGACACAGCCATGTGCTGACCTGCCCAACTTAACTACCACAAGGCAGCACTGTCTCACGAAGCCACTTCCAGCAGCTTCTGGGGGACACTCATGTGACTGTGCACTGCTGAAATGAGTCTCCTGCCCATTGTGAGTAAAATACAGAAAGTTAAAGAAATAGCATGAAGGGAAAATGCAATCTCAGATTCTTGCATTCCTTTCTTAAGAACCCAGGGAGACCACACACGTCATCACAGCACATGCCCTCATGTGGAAGCAGATGCTCAGAGTCTCGTTTGAGAGGGCCCACAATACTCCTTCTCCACACACTACCCACACATCATGGATCATGCAATGTGTCCCAGGCCTTCATAGCCAACTTGAAACCTCTATTAAAACATCACTGGCTGCAATTATAATGTACCACAGGAAGAAAGAGAGAGAGATCAAGATTTCAAGTCCTGGCAGTAACAGGGCATTTTTTAAATAAAACTCATCTTTAATGATCAAAGCTGTTATTAGTACATGGGTGACCACAGATACCTTTTTAATGGTTCTCATTTTCACATTAACCCTTTAATAGTGAGTGAAATCTTTCTAAACTGTAGAAAGAAATTATATTTTCACAGCTTACCATGTCAGAGGAAGTCATAAAAAGGGAGCCTTTTCCAAGTGCTAATTTTTCTGAAAATTGAATTTCTCAGGACGCTTCATTTAGGCAGTGGTTGAATCTGCCATCACACAGTCCATGGTCACTTCCCCAAAGCCATCCGTTTATGCAAGGTTTCCCTCGGATTCCCATAGACAGCTGCTGCAAAGGATTCTTGCTTAACTTCTCCAGGCTCATGTGTTGTTTGGTTGCTCTTTTAGTGCAGCCTTGACCTCCAAGGTCTTCAGATAGGAACAGTGCACATCACAGTTGGGATATGTTTTCCTTAAGGGTATTGTATTGTGGCCCTTTCATATGAGTGGATTGAACTTGAATTAGGGGGAGCAGCAGTGGAATGAAAGGGATGTTTCAGTTTCCTAAGGGAAAATGAAGTGAGCTGTATAATCTTAACTGTTTGGTTTAACTCTTGCTGCAGTCTCTGGCTTTCTCTAAAGAAAGTCCTTTGTCTGCTGGCAGTGACTGCAGAGCGGTTTATAGCTTCCCATGCTTTAGCTTTGCGTCGTAAGAGAAGTGGTACATATAGGCAGTGCTGTAGGCGAAACCTTTTATGTTTTAGTGGGGAGTGTTCTTTCCTTTAAAAATGTCAAGCTTAATACAGTGATGCAAAGGAGCAGGGCCTCCATTAACCCTCCCCAACAAGGAATGATCCCAAGATCCTACTAGTTCTTTATTAGAGCAGTGGGATTTCCCCATAAGGCATCATTTGTTATATTACTTCCACCTTGTAAATTACATGTTCTTTTTTTTTTCTTTTTCTTTTTTTTTACTTTTTTTTTCCTTTTTTAAAATTATGCTCTGGGGAGGAGAGGGGAGGGAAAGGGCAAGGTACGCCTCTGAATTAGGGTTTAGGGGGTGGGGCGAAGAAAGGAGCATAGTGAAATCCTTTCCATCCAAAGGTAGGAAATACAGCAGGCTCTGTAAGGAGAAAGGGCCTTGCAGAGACATGCAGAACAAAAGAATTTTAGGAGAGGTCTTGGATCAACTTCGTTGGGTTTATTTTTGTCAGCCGGGTTAAGGGCTTTTGGAAACCTCTAGTGTTTGCACCTTTTTTTTTCCATCTAGTTGATCCTTTCTTATATTCTTGGGAGGGATCCCATCACCCTTTGCATTCTTGAATACAGCCAGAAAACCAGTGATGCTTTCTGCTAAAATGATTTGATCCACCTCGGAACCACTTCGGTGTCAGTGGT
>NW_009648953.1:1746624-1799842 GCF_000708025.1 Charadrius vociferus
GAGGACTGCTAAGACTGGGGACACTGATTATCAAGCCAAAATGTAGGAATAAATGCCATAAGAATGGAACTGCATATAGCATCTATAAGCCTGAAGACATTTCTTAACAGCTTCTTTAGCCAGTATTGGCGTCCCTTCATACCCTCTTTTGCAAGCAGAAATGAAAGCAACAGGGCTAAAACCTAGTCAGTGTTATAGCAACATCTGTCTTCATAAGATGTTTACTTGCATAAACGTGATCGCTTCCTTATGCTCTTCCTGGATACTATTAACGTAACTGTGATACTGTGATGTCATGTAAATCAATCCTTATGCATCCATCGTTGATCGATTACATGATGACTGTTAAATATTTACCTGGTATTTTTCAATTGACCCCATTTCCGCATCCTGGATTTCAGCATCCAGGTTCCTTGCAAAGCGCAAATAATCTCTGTGACCTATACAAATACCCAATTAAATTGAATATTTTACTATTTGTGTCACTGGCTTCAAAGGAGTTATGGTGATTTGCGCCAGTTGACACTCAGCTCGAAGCCTCAGGCTCAAATCCAGAGGGATCACAATGGAGAAGGACATGTAGCCCAAAGGCAGAGGGCAACCATCTCTGCTGAGGCATGTTTTGATTTTAATGTCTTAGGAAGGTTTTTCAGATCTTTTAAGTACTTTTAATAATCGTAGTGTTGAAATCGTGACGTTTAACAGTTGCAACTGCTCCTTATCTGTTTCTTCATTGTCATTGCGAATAACGAATACTGGATCTTTAAGATCTTGCTAAGGCAGGTAAATTATAATTAATCATGAGCCCTTCATCAATAACTAATTATTCAATTACATTAAAGATAATCTTGTTTTCAGTGAATATCAATCATTAAATGAACTATTGTTTATTTCCAATTCCTAACATCAACACTATTAATTCTGTAATTGCAAGTGTCATGAAATGGCCAGAGCATAATAAAACATACATGCCCTATAACCTCCATATTAAATCAGAATGTCATTCTGACAGATACTGTAGCACTGCAGATAAGTCACCCTCTTTGTAGCCACCTTTTTCCAATTGAAATAGCTGGGATTAAATGAGGAATAAATACTGCCTGTGTCATAGTTAAGCCCGTTTGGAAAGGTCTAAAGAAGCAAACTAATAGTTAGCAGGCTGATAATTACGTACGTTTAAAAATAGATATGTAGCTATTTATGCTGTCTGGAGTATTAATAACTTTATTTACAACTGGAATAAAGCTCAGCTGGGAGAGCCAACCCCTATATGACATTTCCTTGTTCCATCTGCGAGCAAAGGTGGCTCTAATAACTAGTGGAGATTTCACCAGAAAACTCTGTAGCAGCTGTTGTGTCTGTATATATTCACAAATAAAGCAATGGAGGTTTGAGAGGGCGTTATTGTACAAAAAAAAACCCAAAAAAAGGTACCGGTTATTCATTATCAAAACAGTGCAAACAAGATGAGAATTTTTTTTTTAATACACTGGCAAACACAAGCCCATTGCCTTGTAAAGGACCTTGTAACTTTTTGCAACATGCCATGTTTACACTCAGGCCATGTTGCCATATGTTTGTTTTTGCGAGCTTGGAAATGGCCTGGGAAATCCCTGCTGCGGGCTGCTGTGCGGGTCCTGCGTCCTTCCCGCTCCGGGGTGTTGTGGTGCTGGGCTGGGTGCTACCACGGGCATTGTCTCCACTCGGTACAAGCGGGGAAATGGGGCTTGCAAAGATTTTACTGAAGGTTGTAAAGTTCTGATGAGGCTGGAGGTAAGAGCCACTCCAGGGTGGGAGTAAGAAAAAGGATGCATTCATGCAGGATTATAGAGCTGCATCCAAAGAAGCGCAGCCAGCAGGTGAAGGGAGGTGATTCTGTCCCTCTACTCTGACCTGGTTGAGACCACACCTGGAGTACTGCACCCAGCTCTGGAGCCCCCAACATAAGAAGGACAGGGACCTATTGGACCAGGTCCAGAGGAGGGCCACGAAGATGATCAGAGGCCTGGAGCACCTCTGCTATGAAGACAGGCTGAGAGAGTTGGGGTTGCTCAGCCTGGAGAAAGGAAGGGTCCAGGGAGACCTTATGGCAGCCTTCCAGTACCTAAAGGGGGCCTACAGGAAAGGTGGGGAGGGACACTTTATCAGGGAGTGTAGTGATAGGACGAGGGGTAACAGTTTTAAACTGATAGAGGGCAGATTTAGATTAGATATTAGGAAAAAATTCTTTACTCTGAGGGTGGAGAGACACTGGAACAGGTTGCTCAGAAAAGCTGTGGATGCCCCATCCCTGGAGGTATTCAAGGCCAGGCTGGATGGGGCTTTGAGCAACCTGGTCTAGTGGAAGGGGTCCCCGCCTATGGCAGGGGGGGTGGAAATAGAAGATCCTATGGCAGGGGGGTTGAAATTAGATGATCTTTATGGTCCCTTCCAACTGTAACCATTCTGTGATTCTGTGATTATCATCATTTAATAATCTGAGGGCTCGGGGGGTGACTCATGTGAGATGGGCTTGCAGGTCGAGTGGTGGTTGCCTGGGTCTGAGCCCCAAGAGCTCAGTGCCATCTCCTTGGTGCCCCCAGTACCAGCCCCAGCAGTGCAGACAAGGAGGCGGTCATCTGTTCGAAGGCTGGTGTCGGTGATCTTTTAATTCCTCTGTGAAATGGAAGTAGACATTCCCGTCAATGCCTGGCTTTGCTGCTTTAGGAAGGCAAGCTGTTTATATTATTAAAAGATGGGTGTTTGAATTTGCAAAAGCAGTTTTTCTGTCTCACTCAATCTTTCTGCTGTGGCAGTTTTGGTCACCGAGCAGGATATGCGTGTGTTGTTAATAGGCAGTCATGGAGAAGGCTGGGGGAGCAGAAGGGAGAGGAGGGAAAAGGAAGGGCTAACCCTTTTCCATCTGCAATCCCCATCACCCCAAACTGCCTCACTAGAAACACAGGCAAGAGCCGTCCGGGGCTGGTGTGCAGCCCCACTGCCCGTGCTGCTTGAGGGCACCTGCAGGGCTTGTGGAGTTCAAACCCTCCATTTCTATCAGGGGCAGTGGGCCTGCTCAGCAGCGAAGTGACTACTGGCAAAAACAGGGGTGTGAGGCAGTAGCTTCTTGTGTTTATCACACTGTCGATCTCCTGGATGAGATGGTATTCATCACTCCGTTAATGAGGATCACTGAACACTTTCTCTGGCCTGTGCTGCTGTAGTGACAGGTGTTGGTCCTGGCCCCTGGGCGCAGAGGGTGCGTTGCCTCTGCGTCCAGCATCGAGTTGGTATCCACTCAGATCCTCTACTGCTGGACAGGCTGAATTAAACTCACAGGTCTACTTTCTCACTCCCTGAACTAGCCAGGGCTTGAGCTCCCACAGGAAGAGCCCAAGTAGTTTGCGATGGAGAAAGGCTGCCTGGCAGGACTGCAGCTCTCCCCAGGTTAACCTTGGGACAGTCCCAGAGACCTCAAGCAGGAGATCCATCACACCCAGCCCTTCTTCCTGGCAGGAGGAAGGTGCCAGCAATGACCTTGAGTGAGAGCCTACATGCAGCTTTGGCTATTGGCTTGGGGCAGTCAAACTCTGGTTGTGCAGCTCCAAAGGTAAGATTTCAAGGGGTGTAAGCCCCCACATCTCAAGATTCTGGAGTATGTAAGAAGTTGTGTAGCTGTAAAGTTAATGATTGCTGAGACATCCCTTAGCTCTTTTCTCTTCCTGATGCGTGCCACTTTGGTAATGCTGGTGTATCAATGAAGAGCAAAGGCTTTGTTTATTAGATTGATATAGCAGCATGTAGTTTAACTGCTTAATCAACAGTACTGCTTGTGAAGCTGTAACAATCTTGTCCTAATAGCTGCACCCTGCTAAAAGCTAAACAGTTAATCCTGAGGAAGAGAGATGGCTGCCCGGCAGAGTGGCAAGTTGAAAAGCAGACCCACCATGCCATGGGCTTAGTTGTAGGACATGAGAGCTGGAGTGGGTGACAGAGATAACAACATCTTCAGAGTCAGAAGAAGATGTGGGCCAGCCTTTTTGTGCATGACTGCCCCTCCTACCCTGTGCCAGCTGGCACTCAGATCATCTGCAGAAGCATATGTTTAACCAGCCCTCCTGCCAGGGGAAGGCGGTAGCTTGGGCTGATTTAGGGAGACCAAATCAGTAGAGAGCACAGTGAGCAACACAATTGTTTCCCGTATCAGTATGGGGTTTTTTTAGTAAACTCTAAGCTGAAAATGTTGTTCCCTTTTGATTCAGCTTTGGCACGCACTCAGACCTGACCTATGGCATAGCAGCCAACATCCATGGTGTTGGGCTTCTCAGAAGGGCCATGGCAAACACGGTGAAAGATGTGCTGTTTGTCCTCCTCTGCACAGAGACGGCAAGGCTGGTTTCTTGTTTGGAGAGTGGATGCTGGCTACTTGAACTCCTTGTTTCTGACTTTTCTTAACTTCTGACTTGCTCTAAGACCACAACCTCTTCATGTGGCAAATGGAGCATGCTTGTATTTCTCTTAATGGATGTTTGAGATTCTTGGTTGAAGGGCATTAGTGAAGAGAACATATTATTATAATTTTATTATATCTCCTACTTTTTCATGACATTACAGAAAGTTCATACTAGTATTTTAGCATCAGCCTACACAAATAGTATTTAGCAGTGGTATTTTCAGTCATGGGTGCCTAAATTTATGCCCCTAACTCTATTTTTAAGCAGCTAAATAGATGCCTGAGTTCATTAGAAAGATTAACCAGCAGCAATCTCCACCAACGTGAATGAGAGCTTTAGATGTTCAGTGCCCTTTAACACCAAATAACACATTTATTTGTGAGGGTTGTCCTAATCTGGCATCTCATTTTAAGCATCAAAGTTTGAATATAGTATGTCATTGCTGATTTTGTCATCCTGATTTTGCAATCAGCATTTATCTGCAAAGAAGCAATAACTAAGTGTCAATGCAGTTTATGCAGTTATCAAAGACAGTTGGTGTCTCTTTGGGGCTTGTGCTTAAATCATACACTCCAGGAAACACAATTCACATGTTTAGCGGTGTTAATGTGAAAAATACTGTGTATTTTTGAATTAATCCAGGCCCTGAAGTGTTTTCTGGATCTAGCATCACTTATCGTCCCCATCAAGGTGCACCGCAGTGAGTGCATCCAGGCTGTTATTGCTTTTACTGTATTCTAAACACGCGCACGCATACACACACATCTGTATCATCAAAATCTGGCAAAAGTATTTGTTGTTGTCTCTAAGAAGGAGTAATACTCTCCTACAATGTGCAATTTATAGGCACTATTTTTTGCTGCCTCTTATTATAAAAACAATTAATCTCTTTGCAGAATGTGTGCTTAATTATAATTTGCTAATGCCCTTGAGTTTTTTAAAGTCTAATTTATTGCTCAAGTGTACTGTAGCCAATATTATCTGGTGACAAAGCAAGGGAATTAGCTTAAGGAATTCTGATTTTTCTATCACTGAATTTGTGATCTGTGACCATACGCAAAACATTTTACCTTTTTCATGAGTCAGGTCCCCCATCTGTTTTTTAAGAAATGGCTGGAGATTGCCAGGAGAAAGGTGCCATATTTTTGTTTTGTTAGGTGTCAGAGCACTGGATACGTTCAGCACATTATTTATAATGTACAGCTCTGCATTTGAAGCACCTCATCATATTTATGCTTTAATTTGCTTTACTTTTGCTATCGTTGCTAAACATAAACCACCCACTGACTAACAACATTGATGTTAGTAGTAGTCTAAGTCGTATCAGTGATTCAACCTGAACTTAGTGGTGTAAGCCATCAGCACTGGCAGTGGTCTTAGGGCTCGATCACAGCAAAACAGCGTGAGGAGTGAAACCCATTTTTCTCTTGGCACGTGGTTGAGATCAAACCAACATTAGCCTACTTGTGCCATGGCTGAGGTACATGGGCTGCATCCACACGGTGCGTGAATCTTGTCTGCACTCTTCGTCGGCTCCAAAGACCCTTTATGGTCTATGCTGAGGGAGGAGAAAAGATGAGGATGTCGTGTGTGCTGGGAAGGAGAGAGAGGGAGAGGTCAGCTTTTTTCTCCAAAGACATGAGCTTTCTCTAGTTTGTGGCAACTTCAAGTAGCCTGCTAACAAATCTGCGCCGCTGCTTCTGTTGCAGAAGGCTGTGGATGTCATGTCAGTGACTGCTTTCAGAGGAACCCCAGGGGCATTTAAGTGAACGTTTCCTCCAACTGTTGACATCTTGGTGGCCTCAGAAAGCTGGCCCCCTGTGGCTCATAATGGCATGTTGGCTGGATGAGATGAAACAGGGCGTTTAAACAAACCACTGTTGTTTTTCAGTTCTCACTTGCATTCATGCTTAGCTGTGTATATATCATATCACATAATGCATCTACACCCTGTAAGGCATATGTAATTGATAGAAAAATATCTTTGATGGGAGTATGCAAAGAAATTCCGCTATTGTTTAAGCAAAACTGCCCCAAAATCTTTGCCGTGCTGCTGACAGCGCTGAGATGTTTTCTTTCACAGCTACAATGCGAGTGCCATTGGGGGAGCACTGTGTGGCCCGGGGGTACGCATAAACTCCTGACCCTGCTTAAACTGTGTGACACATGACACCGGGCACATGTCAGCAACATTTGTGTGTTTGGCACCCTGGTACCAAACCTTTGTGTTGTAACACATCATTCATATCCAGCCGACCACGGGTCCAGCAATAATGTTGCAATCACTGGTCCCGATCGCTTCCTGCCAAATAACAAACACAGCCTGTCCTCCCTAAAAATAGAGATCTTTCTTACTGCGCAGTAATCCCGGTGCCAGCACCAGAACCATACCTCTCCACAGTCTGCTTCGAGTCTTAAAATATTTTTTCTCCTACTTTCTTTCTGGCATAAAGCACAGTTTGGGAAATCTATTAGAGCTATTCATTTTGTTTCGGGGAGCGCAGGGGTGCTAGTGTTTTATTAGCACAGTAGCTCTGCTCAATGGCAACATCTGGTTTTCAGCGAGGTTTGGGTTGGGGTTTTTTTTTAACTCCATTTTCCAGCTGTGTTGACTCAAGTCAGAAGGCAGTCAGCCACTTGTGAGAGTGAAGTCTCCAAACACTTAAAGAGCTGAGATATTCTTTGAAACTCCCGAATCTTGGAAAATTAGGGCAGAATCTGACAATACCAATTTTTTCTCCGGAGGCTTCCAGCACTCACAGTTCTGGTTCCAGCCAGGACCAGGAAATTAAAAATCACATGGAAACTTTTGCAGCGCTTTCGGGATGGCTGTAGGTTAGATCTGCACGGAGGCAGAAAGTGCAAGAGGGAGACTTAGTTTTCGCAGGTCGTTTGTGTTGTGTTGGTCATGTATCCTGAAAGATGATTTACCCTGCTCGAGAAAACACGTAAGACACAAGAATAAAATCTAGGTTGTCTGGAGCAAAGAATGAAAATGCAGCTTTGGTGTCAAGGCATTAACATTTCATTAGGCTTACCTGCGTCCCAGCAGTGGGGCCAGCCAAGAGGCAGAGACTCTTATTGCTCACATCGGCTGTGTGTCTGATGTACGTTATAAATCCCATCCCTTTGGGACTTTCCTTAGCCTGTGGCTTGAGCTCCAACAGAGCAGGGAACGAGTGGCAAGAAGGACGCATAAAACGTGCTCCTCCACGCTGCTCAACAGCCCTCCCGCTCTCTGCTCCGTGGGGCAGCCTGGCCACCAGCCTTCCCCTGGCCCCAGCCCTGTGGCACCCTGATACATCTCAGGGAAAAGCAGAGGTACCTGAAAACCTGTGACCACCGGCGGGGAAGCTCCCCTGCCACCTTGTCCACCATTGCTTCTGTCCTTACTTCTTTCTCTCCATCCCGCGGCACCCGCTTTTTATTCAGCTCTCCTGTTTTCTCTCCTTTTGCATTTTTGAGCTTTCCTGCTCTGGTGGTGGTTTTGCCTCCTCTTTTTCACCTCACAGCTCACCATGCTCCTCGTACAGGAGGAAAACAGCAAGCCATGCAGTAGGGCCTTGTAAGCCACAACTAACGGCAGAATGAAAGGCAGAGGAAGGAGGGCAGCTTTAACAGCATCTGAAAATTAAATCTTTGCTTTTTCTGCGGTCAGTTTTGTCAGAGGAGCTCTGAGGTTCTTGTTCCTGCCCCGGTTACCTGACCGAGGCAGGAGGCTGTGCTGGCTTGGGATGTGGGCTTCAAGTCCAGACTCTACCTCTGTGGCACTGGCCAAGCCCAGAGGAACTTCACTGATGCAGCAGAAACTTGCCCAGAGTTAAGTTGACGTATGTGGCCTCCACTCACCATGACATCTTATGTTCTTGGTTTTTGTTATATTGCCCCAACTTTTGCCCTATTCTCAACCCTCATTATTTTTCCTGAAAAAAAAGCCTAGCCGAACCTAGGAAAATCAGTCTGCAGAACAGGAACTGTTGAGTTGTTTTAGGGTTAAGTTACAACCGTGTTGGTTTTTTCCATGCATGTATTTTTTTTTTTCCTTTCCCAGACTGCTCGAGTCCTAAATTCCCCCTGTAAATCTGCTTTCTGTACCATCAGTTCTCAGAACAATGAACCACTTGATATACCTGATAAGAGTTAACATGAAAAATGAATAAATCATTTGCTACTCCCTTTTCTTTTTTTGCTGTAACTGGGTGTTGGTCTATAAAATGAAGGAAGTTACATTGAGCAGGAAGTTTAAAAATGCTTAGACAGATGTCATTAAAAAAAAATCAAAATTGGCTTCCTGCCAAGTGACTGTAATTAAAATTATTCTTCTTAGTGAGAAAAAAGCAGATGCAAAGGGAGGTTTCCTGTCTCTCAAAGTAGGAAATATAAATAACTGTTAGTCTCTCCTTTGTGTGTGCATGTGTGCACGCATGTGTGTTTGTGTGAGCGTGCATCTTAATGTAGGACTCTGTTGCTTATTTCTGAAGTGGCTTGTGATTGAAAACTTTAGTCAATACCATGTGGATGGGTGCTTTATTAATCTATCCTTTTTTTTTTTTGGTCTTGTTTTTAAATTAGATCTTTGTTGAAAAATAATGTGTATAAATTGCAGTATATAAATTGCCCTTTTTGTATTACAGATTACTCAAATGGCTGCTCTTACAGAAAAGAACAGTAAATTTCTGTGTACAGTGTTGAAGGGAGAACAGGATGTGGGTGGGTGTACGCATGTGTATATAGCTATACACATCTATACACATCGTATAGCTATAGCTGATAGCAATATTAATTTAGAAACCAACACAGTTAATGCCGTGCAACTTCCTAGCATACATGGAAGTATAGAAGCGTAAAACTGCTTCTATCAGCATAACTTCTTTTTTCCTGTACAAGCATCTTTAGTTTGATATAATGCCTTTGCATTATATTTTAATTTCATTTTAATTACAAAGGTTTCTCATCTGATATAATTATACAAATTCTAAACCAGTCTATTAGCCAAATTAGGCAAACCTGCCACCGGGGGATGTGCTCTATGGCTCCTTTCCGTCACCACTGTTTAAAAAGGGGCTGATTCCTCTTCTCTCCTATGCGTAGATAGGCTAACGACTTACACAGGTTGAAGAAATTCTATCAATCCATTTACTGTGGGGTTTTTTTCAGATGTTGCACTGGAGTTTGTAGTTTTGTTTCTTTTTAAAAAGAAATTCCCTTTGTGGGATTGCAGTCAAGGCATGGGCGTGTTTCAGTGTTGATCCATGAGAACTGGTAGACGCTGGTGAAGCAGCAATACCTCTTGACAGTTGGTAAGGCTCCTGCCAAGTGCATTAGTTTGTGTAGGGCGTGTTGCATGTACGTATCTGGGATGGGACATTGTTTAATGGTTTTAGCAGCCTAACATTTACACAGGCCAGACATACCATGTGGTCCTTCCACCAACACTCATTTATGAGCTTTATTATTGCACATCTGCATTGAGATGTATTACAGCATAAATGCAGTTCCCCGGCAAAAGTGTTCTGGTAATATTGTTTCTTCTCCTCACTGTATTGGGGTAAATGGGTCCAGTGAAAGGAGTCAGTAAAAGTGCACTTGTACTGACATGGGTTTTTCCTGATTTATTATGCTATCTAACGTTTTTAAGTAGACTAGGCTTGAATTTACCTCCACCTCTGAAAGCGAGGTTTAGTCCCAGCACCATTCTACCAATCAGTACATACCACTCTAACGTATATCAAATAGCATATCAATACAAATATGCTATACAAATACACGTGTGGGTGCAGCTCGATTTGATACTAAGCGCATGAAACAAGGAGTAGGAGGCAGCAAATAAGCCCCCCAATCTATTTTGGGGGTCATGACCACAGGCAGGCATAGCTCTCCTTTTCCATGAGTGCACTAGAATACAGAGGAATAGATTAATTTTACTACTGTTTTCTTTAGGACTCCACAAATGCTCAGTTTCTGTTTGTGGGCTGACCAGTCTCAAAGCAATAAGATATCTGCAACAAGAACTGCTGCTTATATTGATAAACCCTCACTGACCTGAATATCAGAAACTGGATGGCATGTTTGTACAGTGTGTACTGACCCTTGTAAACAATTCCTCCGTGATTTTGGCATCTTTGAGTGGTCCTGGAAAAACTTTCTTTGGAACAGATAGCAGAACTCGCTTCTGTATTTTGAGTTGCCAGATTATCTGGCAAGTGAGCTGCTAAAAAGAGGGTACGAGAACAGATGAAAAAGAGCAAGTACATGCCTGCTGTGAGCAATAGAGCAACTGGCACCCACAGAGCAGGAGGAGCGGTGATGTGAAAACATGCAAGAGGAATATGGACATGAACATCCTATGGGTGTTACAGTGCTGTGAGAGCCGAAGAGAGTTCTTAATTGCTCAGAGAAATATAGAGGGACTAGTCCGAATGGACGAGTAATGTAGGCTTGGAGATGAGATCAGGTTATAAAATCTATCCCCAAGAACGCTGCAGGAAACTTTAGCAACAGCTAAACTTATAGCTCTTTCAGAAAATGAAACAGAAACATTTTAAACTCACAATCCACTTTACAGCTCAGCCCAAGGCCATAGGTAATCCATCTCTGCCAATCCTAAGATGTCCCCAGTAAGCACATGTTTAAGAACTGTATTGCAACAAACCTCCTTGTGGCCTGAAAAGAGATTCCTGTCTCTGTTGAAATCCAGAGGCATTATGAAAAGGCGGGGAAGGTCAAATGTACAGCATGAACCATGAGAAATCACTTGTTGTTCCTCCAGTTCTGACTCTATGCTCTTCTGGAGGGCAGTTTGCCTAAATCTAGTCCAGTTGGGTTTGCTGTTATGTCTGCTGCTGCTAAGAGAAGTCTACCAAATGCACCTTTCAGAGACATCCCAGGCTATCTGCTGGAGAGATTTTATTGCTGCTTCCCAAGTGGGAAGGGGAGCCACGGTGGGATTAAATGGCCACTTCTGTGGCAGCACCCACAGCTCCCAGATTTGCGTCTGATGCCCTAAGCTCCGAGTCAGCAAATGCTTAAACTCTTGCCTGACTTTAAGCTGCTGAGCCATTACATGGAAAAGATAAGACAGTCTCTGCTGTTGGCAGTGATGCCTTCCTCTCGTGCTTCCCCCGGTAGTGGCGTGGTGTGTCTTCATTTGGGGAGACGCGCTGTGAGGGGAAGGGATTGGGGCAGCTTTATTTGGGGCAAGCAGAGGGAAGATTGATCCTTCTTCTACTAAGAGGGTCAGAAAATAGACCGATGTTTTTCATTCTTGTGTTGCTCTGCTGCAGACATTTTGCGAGCAGGAAAAGGAAGCAATGGGGTTTTTTGTTGGCATTTTGGCAGAGCATTTTCGTAAGTGCGGCTGCCCGTTGAAGACATCTGTTTAAGTTCCCAACCCGGGATAACAAGCAGATCTGGGCAAAGGGTCGGGGCTGGATTTTTCTAGCAGGTTTGCTTACGTTTCGTACATGTGGTTCCAGGGATGAGGACCACATGCCCTGAGCAGGGCTGGCCACTGCTTTCAGCTGAAACGCGTGTTTTGTGTCCGGCGCATGGGAAGGAGATTGCATTCCCAAGGAGCTCTTTTGAGGAGTGCTAAGTAAACAATAAATCCCTCCACAATGGAATTTATTCTGAGTGAATTATCAGGGTTAAAAAAATACTCCGTTGCTTTCAGCTCTTATCTTTGTTTACCATATCACCAAGGACAGTGACCTGCCTTTGTGCCCTAATACTGAACTGTCAGCAAGAGGGACAGGAAATGCTGCCTTCTCTATAGGCTCAGCATATAGGCTTAATGAGAAGAATAACGTCTTAGCAGCGGTTGTTGGTTTTGCTCAGTTTGGTTTATTCTCTTTTGTTGTCTTACTTCAGCAAACCTAGATAATCTTAGAGAAAGGCCTTTGTGCCAAATTTCTGCAGTCTGTAATTTAGTGACCTTCAGATATTTAAACATTATTAAACCCAAGTCGAGCTGACAAAAGAGCCTATATCCTTTTCATTTCCCATCAAGCCAAGCATGCTGCGTCCTGTCTGGAGCCCAGCCGCAGGCAGCACTCTCTGAACACAAGTCATCTTTCAGCTCGAGCGAGGAGGGAGCACGCCGGCACCGAGCGGAGCACCGGCTTCATCCCTTACTGTGGTAATGCCGGGCTCACGGGAAGCTCCATTACTCCTGGGTCACCTGATTAATATCTCCCCTTGATGAAATAAGAAATGCATGATGGAAAAAATAATCAAATAGGGAAGCACCGTCCAGGCTGGGGCAGAGATGTGCTGGTAGTGCCACACGTGGTGGAGGGACGTTGCCTTGTCCCCACAGCATCCCTCCTGGATTTTGGGGAGCGTGGGACGTGAAAGCGGCATGAGTCCACCTTCTGCACCCTGACACCAGCTGCAGGAGCCCGTCCCGGTGTCTGCTCAGGGAACACTTTTGATGAGGCTCTTCTTCCAGGGTTCCCATAGCAGCAGGAGTTTCCCTGTATGGTTCTTTTCACAATTTCAGAGGGCAGAGGTGCGGGGAGCAGGGAGGATCCCCACGGATCCCAACCCCTGTTTGGGGCCCAAGGGCATCATAAATAGATAAATCTCGAAAGCAGATCCCTTAACCTTCAAATTACAACTATTTTTTTCCATGCAAAGGCAGGCAAGCAGTGAGTTTCTTTGCCTGCTTGTTGCTGGTGTGTGGGTGAGTGTGTAACACCCATTACAACTTTTTTCCCCCAGCCATTACACATCATAAAGCAAAGCTTTAATGGCAGGTTAAGTTCACTTCTTTATTTACACAGAAGGAATGTGTAAAATTTCTGTTCCGCTAGTCTGTCCACAATTTTGTTGTCCATTCAAGGTTTACCTTTATTTCATATAACATTAGTATTGACTGCCAAGACTTACCTTACCAGTGACTTAAAAAATTATCAAAAAGAAGCAGTGTAGTTACTGTTAGTACCGTGTAACGATCTGGCTTTGTACAGGAGCATCATATGCTGCTTGCCTCTGAGCGTGCCAGCAGTGTCCACACAATCTCATGATTAAGGTTTACTGGTTTTATTAAAAGTGCTGGAGGAGAGGAAGAGACTTTCCTAAATTTGCTTAGAAAGCTGCGTCAGGACTTGACCTCCTGACTGTGAGCCCCATGGCTTCGCCACACAGCGGCTACTCCCCGCGCTCCTCCTGCCCTCGCAATAATGTGCCTGGAATCTGACCCCGCATTTCCCGCTGTCACGTTGGTATCAGCTGGAGATAAATGAAGCCCTTTGTTAACTTGTTCCATGCTTTGCGGGCTGCTTTTCTCTTCTGGTTTAAAGAAGAGGCAGTGGTGATGTGGCACTGAGGCAGAGCTACGTGCACGCGCTGACTGCCATCATGGTATTTGTGATATACTGGCCAAAGCGTGTCTTATGGTAGAGATGAGACAAGACTCCATTATAAAGGACACAGAAGGGATTTTTCTCTCAAGTCCACTGTAAGCAGGGAGCAAGCCGTCGTCTTCCCTGGCTCTTCAGCTCCCAGCCTGAGTAGTACCAAGGAGCAAAAGTGGTGACTTGCATACACAGAATGCAAAAAAAAAAAAGCGCCTTCCCACATTCTGACCTAGATAAATAGGACTTGGAATGAATTTTCTGACTTCGCAGCACTGACACTTTGAATCTTCTGAAATTTAAAGATGGGAATTTTTTTTTAAGTCATTTTTATACCATCTCAAATTGATGAATGTGTTACAGAAAATACACATGCGTACATGTGTGCACACATGAAGAGAGGCCAAAAGTACTAATACCAGCCTCTTTTAGTGCACCATAATGTGAAAAGCATGGGAAGCCAATGTGTTAGGAAAAGCAGCGGGTACGGACAAAAGTGCAAGATGTTCTGGCTCTTCTGAGCTGCGTCACAAATGCCTTGGGAGCTAAGGCAGGGAAAAACACGAGGTTGCTCTAAGTTACGCTGGCAGAAGGCAAGTCCAAGTACGCAAGAGGTGTAAAAGGGAATCGCATCCACTTGCAGTTTTTCCCAACATGTTTCTTACAAGAGGTGTAACTCGGGCAGAATATGATCCCAAATAACCTGCATTCTAGAATCTTTTCCTTCACAATTGATCCAACCTGCATTTTTTTTTAGTGCATCATAGGTATTACATTACTACTTGGGACTACCAAGATGTTGCATGATGTTATTTAAACTAGAGCGGCAAGGTTTGAAGAGCAGCAATATGCCGTTGGCTTTGTGATTATCCCGCTTGCTTGCTAGAAGGAATTGTAGGTTTCTTTACACACATGGAAGTCAAAGAAATAATAAGCACCCTTCATCAGTCAGATAGTCTCTATTTATATATCAGGGTAGGTGTGGGAAGCATGAGGTCCTCTTTTTTTCTCGCTGATTTTCATTTTTTACTTTTTAATTAAATTTCTTCATTTAGAGTCACACAGCTGTCTGGGCTTCAGCCATAGATAAGTGGATCTGCGTACGACAGCAGCAACCAAAATTTATCTTTCTTTTGCCTCTCTCCCCCTCACTTCCTCCCTCCTCCCCCCTCCCCCTCCCCAGTACCCAGCAGAAACAAAATGCTATATATAGACTCAGCACAGTTCCCCCAACCCCCCCACCCCCCCATTACTTTGTCTGCATGTTTCAATTTTGTTCTCTGTCAAGCTTTGCCAAGGTACCAAGTTTGGCATTTTCAGAGGAGGTTGGATGCTTAATCCCCAAGGCCCCTCTTGCAGTAACACCCCCCACCCCCCCAAACATGTGCTCCAAAACTGTGGGCACTCTGAGGGGCAGCATACCACAGGGATCAGCTTGTGCTTATGTGATGTTTATTCACGTGAAGTTCCCGGTCTTGTAGACTTTTTTTTTGGTTCTTTTAAAGGTCTGTGTGATTCAAGCTGAGCGCTAGCAGCAGATGGCCAAAGGGCAGGCAGGGATGGCCCATGGTGCTCTGTAAATGGAATATTACCAGCATCCTGCCTTCGTACTGCAACTCTCTGGGTATTTGTTTTGTATTCTCTCAAATCACTCGACACTGAAGTCAGGTGTATAACCAGAATCTCATCTTTCATTATTAAAACAAAAAACAACCAATAAAGGAAGAAAAAAATGAAGGAAAAAGGTTTCTAGTTGAAAAGGTAAGACTGAAAGCATGAATCCCGGTTCAGAAGCCAGAAGGCAAATGAAGTTCAAAATATTATTATTTGTCATAAATCTCATGTGTTTTCCAGCCAATTTCTAAGTATGTTGGGGCTTTGCTCATAAAGTTCGAGCGATCGGGGTTGGTAATATTGTGAGTATGCCTAGCTGCTCCTGTGCGTGTGACAAGACCTTTACAGGCAAAGCCTACAGCTGTCCTCCATCTTTGTACTCTCAGAAAATCCCCCTGCCCACCAAATTAGCCCATCTATAGGTATCCATAGATCCTTGTGCCACAACTCATGGTAAAAAGGGCAAAGGATACCGTATCTTATTAGGTACTTTATATGGGCAAAATTGGTCGTGAACCCCCTTCAGACCACTATGGCTTATGCACTTTTCTGTCTCTTCCGTGCTGAATGATTCAGCAATGGTGTCACTTTGTGGGTGTCACCTTTGTGTCTCAGTGGCATATGGATCGAGTGGCCTCCACGTCAGGGCTGGCTCAAATCCAGGTGGGTGCCACCATGTTGGGCAGGTTCTCTTGGGTCTTCACACTGCACCCCAGAGCTTTTGTAAGTGGATAAAGCAGAACAGAGCTTTGAAAAAGAAGAAAGGATAATACTGGATATTAAAGTAGTGTGGCCTTAAGTGAAATGACAGCACAGAGGTGAGGTGTGGGGATTGTTAAAATAACGGTCTCCTTGGAAATATGGAGAGGTAAATGGGTGAGGTGGCCAGGAACTGAGACAGGAAAGGGTCAGATTCAAGAAGCAAAAATATCCTTGAGAAGCAAGACAGAAAGAACAGCAAATTGTTCTTCACACCAGGATCGTTGTGGGACTGTGAGGTAATAAATAAATAAAGGCCAAAGCAGCTTACTCATAAAGCAGAAGAAATCGTGAGCAATACTTTCCATTTGCCTTCCCTGTAAAGTCTTATATCATCCTAAAACATGCTAGAAATGACCTTGTTCACATTACAAATGAATTCTGTATTTTCTCACTGCTGACCCTGTGACTTCATCCTGCAGCTTTTTGAGTTGTGGGTTGTTTTTTTTTCCCTTCACTCCTGAGACTCATGAGGGCGAATGATTCAGTAGGAGCAGAGGGGATTCCTACCCATGGCAGTATGCAGTGCCCCTCAAACGGTTGCGCTTCCCTGGTCCGTCCTGAGCTGGTGCAGATTGGTACGGTTCCGCTGACTCTGTAATTCAGGTCTGTGCTAAAGGAGACCACAAAAGACGTGGCCTCCTGAACTGCATGCCATTCTTTATAATCTCTTCTCCAATATGCATCTTTAAATGTCAGAAAGACCCAGGTCTCGGTCTCTTTTCTTGTTTTCTCTTCAGTTTTTGTGGATCACTTGGACACTGATAATTGCAGAAGAATCCCATATAAAAAAAAAAATAAAAATTTTGGTTCTCATTCCTGGGATTAAGGACAGGAAGGCTCTCCTGGGGGAGGCCCCAGTGGAGTTTTTCCACCAGCCTTTTTTGATTGGAAACGTTCCCATGATTTGGATACAGTTTGAGTGTCATTACAGAGGTCCAGTTGGCTCTCAAATAACCTACTGTGCCTATCAGTGTAATTGGGACCAAGTCATTGTGTGAAGTAAATCATAAACAGATGGGCAGCCGTGCCATGCTGCTCTACAAAGGGTAGGGGAAAGCAAAGACACAAAACAGTGCCAGAACATGACACCATGATGGCTTCACTAAATCTAAGCGTGAACAGGCTTAGGGAAGTTTCTGTGTTCCCAGATGGAGAAGAGATAGAGTAAGGGAAGAAAGGGAAAGAAATCCTTGAATAGGCGCCTGCCAGGATTCATCGCAGACAGCTTTATCTGAATATCTAGAGACGTTTGTCATAGGATAGTGTCATGGTAGCAGACACCCCTGCTCACAGCCAGCTCCCCACTGAGTTTGGGTAGTGGGTTTTGGACTGGCGTGTAGGTTCTTTTTTTTAAAAGATCCTCTTCATGCATTGGAGGGAGAAAACACAAAAGCTGTTTCAAGTGCCATCAAGTTTTTTTTCACATACCGATTGTAAATTGCTTTGTTGTACCCAAGGCAGTCAGCACTTTCCAGAGGGAGCAGAAGGGGAAAAGACATTGAATAGCTTCGGTCAGAAAAGAAAATTTTCCACTTTCTTTCTGTGGTTTTCATATTTTCAGCTAAAATGTGAAAAGTTTCAGCAAGAACAAACTTTTCCCTGATGCCTTGTAGAAAGGCCATACGCTGAAATTTGGAACTAGGACTGGACATGGCTTTTACCTATAGATATTACCTGTATTAGGTAGGAGGTCCAGAAGTCTACAGCAAGGAATTGGAGCTTTGACACCAGAAAAGCTTCTTTACTCTCTGTACCTTTAGTAGCGTCAGTTTCTCAAGGACAGGCTGAGCCCTGAGTTATGATCTTGGCAGCTAAAAACAAACAAAGCTCCTTTTTGTTTAAGACATTTTTAAATGCCTTGCAACGGATTTCTTTCTTTTTTTGGTCATTTGAAGTCTATGCATTCAGAGCAGTATTTGCCTGCTTACTCACTGGAGTCACGCTGAGGCTGAAAAAAAAAAAAATCAGGCTACTTATGACGGCTGGAGTTGGTGGGTGCTGGACTCTAACGGTTGTGAATTGTTGGCCTCAGTCTTCAGCACCTCTGCTGGCCCCTTGTGTACAGGGAGGGAGTATTTACCAGGAGCACCTCACACATGCATTTGGAAGATGACCAACTAATTAATGTTTGCTAAATGCTTCGCGAGCCTCAGGGGGGGAAAGCGACTATGGAAAGGCAAAGTTTTATTATTGTTGTACTGCACCTAATATACATAAAATGTTTTCAAGGCACCAGGCACTACATAAATGTTGTATGGTATTAAAACTGACCTGCCCTTGTCGGAGCAAATAATAATTACGCTGAGTGATGGGAGAATCTTGCCGTTTCTTTGCTGTGAATGTTTGCCTGTTTACTAATTCAGAAAAGGTCTCATCCAGCAACTGCTGAAGCCAATGACTTAAGCAGCCACTGGCTCAAGCCCACATTTAAGTATCTGCAGAAGGGCGAATTACCGAAGTAATTTATTTTGTGTAAAGCTCTGCTCTCCTCATAGGTTGGACTGTGCTCTCTAGGGCATATTTCCTCAAACTGCAGGCCTGGGGCTGAGCCACCTCTCAGTCCGAAAGGCTGCCAAGTGTACAAGGCCATAGAGATGAAGAACGACCGAAGAGGACCTCGCTATGTAGCCCATATGATAGCCTCTATTTGCAGCATGAAAATGCATGCTGATGCCTTTTAATATAAACATAACGTGAGGAAATGAATGTTTGATTAAACTAAACACACGGGCCTTTTATATGCAAGGCCCTAATTTAAAGCACTGTCACCTCCATACAGAAAATACCAGCTGGAGCAGAAAATTAAATCATCTGGTGCTTATGTGATACCATGAATGTCTGCTGAGAGGGGAAAAAAATCCCTCCTCTTTATTCCCGTAGATCTGCAGCAACCACCAAGGGACACTTCTATAGCAGGAAGGATTAAGTCTTGCACGAACTTCAGTGCTTAATGTGCTTTGGACTGGTGACATGCCCTTCGGACAGACCTACCCCAGTTTTATAATTCTCTTTCTCAGCCTGTTGGGCCTCTGGCAGTCCTTTCTCCTGTTTAATTTCCTCCTTGCCTCCCTCCCACTGGGATCCTTCACCATTCAGCATTTCTGCCACCCAAGTAGAAATTTTGATTGTGTCAGACAAGTATAGAAAAAGAGACTTTCGAGCCTCGATGGGCTGAGGAGAGAAACGGGGGGGGGGGGATTTCCTGGGAGCTGAGTGGTTTTTGAGGAGGCGAGAAACGGGCAGTCTCCGTGCCTCTGATGGGTTTAGCCCGTGACAATGCATGGCCAGGGATTATGTCACATCCACAAATAGCTGCAGTGGGGCACGCATTGCATACAGGTAGGGAGCCACTTCTGGAGAGGAGCTTCCCCACCAAATCTAAGTAAAAAAATAAATAAATAGTATAGTGAGGGTACTTGTGTATTTAAAGCTGCCTGACCAGGTGGGCACGGTGGCTGATAGCACACTGGGGACCTGCCCCTTCCTTCATGACAGCGGAGCGCCCCGGGCACCCAGTCTCACTCCCAGTTATTTATTTGCGTTTTGTTCAAGGGCACCCACTTCTCTTGGCACAGGAATCTGGGACTAGGTGGAGCTGACAAATTTGAAAAACCGAGATTGAAACAGATTTTTTTCTTCTTTCTTTTCATTTGTATCTTGCTTCATAAAGGATTTCTTTAGTGATTTTCTTCTCTTTTCCTGCCTTTTTTCCCCCCAGATCTTCTACCTGATGGCACTCATTCTGTTCTTGCTGATCACCATGTGTCAGTAGTAATGTAGGTGGAAGATAATTTCTGACTGTTTTGGTTGCAGCATTTGTGTTTATCTGTTTGGTTTTGGGACACTGTTCAGTTTCAGGAAGTATTTTTATCTCAGCGAAGTTTCCTTGTGAACAGCGATGCTACGAAGACCTTGTTTTAGCACTGCGAAAGCTACTGGAGGTAGTGCAGGTCTGTCTTCTGTCAGGAGCTAAAGTCTTTGATTCGAAAAGCAAAGTAACATTAAAGAGAGTCGACATTGGTGTAACATTACACTTTCTGGCTCTTTCCCCAGCGCTATTGGGTACATACTTAGAACCACATTTTCCTCTCCCTTACACTGATGCAACCCTGGGGAGCTGCGTGGATTTGCACCAAAGTCACGGAGGGAATTTGGCTGCAAGGTCTGCGTGTAATGTGGTTATCAGTGCGTAACTGGTGTGCTGGCCTTTCCCACCACTTCTGAGCTTGGCCTGCGAGTGGGCACCTGCCCCCACCTGTGCTCACGCGACTTGCTTGGCGATGGACCGGGCCAGAGGGGGAACATGAAGGGTGGAGTTAGAGGAGGTGTGAGGGTGAGTGGCAGGTGATTGGAACAAAAAGCTGTAAAGCTAAATTTATTCAGCAAGCACGGTCTTTAGGAGGAGCCGGGAAGAGTTTGTCAGAGTTGTCTGAAGCACTGAGTGCTGTTACAGCTTGGGAAGTGCCTCAGTGAGCAAAGTAATGCTCCCAACCCTGGTGAGCATCCATTTAATGTTCACTTCTGAGAGGATTCAAGAGGAGAGGTGCTAGGCAGCTCAGGAAGCCTCTTGCTGCTGCATCTTAATCTGGAAATCAGGCTGCTTGTCCTATTTTTCATTCCTGAACCTTGTTCTCAATTTTATAGTCAAGAACTTAATATTTTGTAGAAGAAAGCCTTCTGTAGGCCTTTGTCACTGGAAATGGCCAACCGACACTTGGTGATTTTAGATAGGCTCTTCTCTATCTTAAAGCAGCGTCTCTTAAAGCAACACCTTCTGCCCTGGCCTCCCTCCTGGAACGACTGGGACTCAGAAGGCTCAGGGTCCTGTTTCCCCAGCGGCAAGGGCTGGGTCTGCCTGGTGCCATGCCTCAGAGAGGTATGTCACTTGGCAGGTGCAGGCTGGGCCACAGACAGCAGAGAGAGAGATTTTGCAAAAAGTATCGCATGAGGACTGCCTTAAGCATTTTTTTTAGTATTTGGTCTATGTTCTGAGGATAAAGCCGAGAAATTTTACTTCATCAACTTTGTCCCTGTTTTGCTGCCTCATATTGTAGGGAGGTTTTAGTTTGGTGCTTTGCAGGTATTCCAGCACATTGATGTGGAAGTGGTAAAACAAGAGACAAGCTTTCTTTAAGCAAGTTAAAGATAGGTGCCTGTTGAACCACCCCACCCCTTTTTTTCATTGATCTGCATTTTGATCTGTCTCTAACCTTTCCTTTCTTGATACGGTTGTTAAGAAGGTTGTTGTGGGCCAACCTTAATGACATAGTATTCGTACATTTCTTCCCCCTCTCCTAGGCTGAGCGTGGCACACAGACTCTAATTCTGTTAGGGGACGAGCAGCTCCTAGAGGTGACCAAAGAAAGGTCAAAACCCCAGGCAGATTCTTTGATCTGTCAGCAGCTTTTGATCCATTTGATCCAGAAACATTATTGACCTGTTTGTGAATCCTAGCTATGGCTACGGTCTAAATAGCTCTTTTGGCGATTTGAAAGGGGGGGGTAGGTGAGAGTCACTGAGGATGATGCTGGCTTGTTTTTGACTCACCGTCTCCTATGCTATTGCTATCGAAAGTCTACATTTTGGGGGAGAACTGATGTGGGCTGTGTAGCTTTGCATACACAGATCACTCATGGATCTGCATCTGCACTTAAGCAGGTCTGCACGTCATCTCTCTGAAACGGACTTTGTCACAGTCACACCTGCCCATGAGGCATTTGATTTGGATTGCAATTTCTCAGAAACCGCAGCCGGTTCAGTCTCAGGCCATGACTCAGCAGCGCTAGTTATGAGGAATGTGGTTTCTGCAGCCTTCGCTGCTTCCAAATTGATTTCAGGTGCACGTCACACTCTGTCAGCTACACAAAATTTTCTCTGATTTTTTCATTTCTGGCTGCTGAGCCCCACCAGACCATGACCAAGAGGCTAAGTGGAAATCTCTTATTCGCTGATGTGTACTTGGATTACCATTCCCAAAACAGAGGTGGTATAGGAGGATCTGTGCCTCACTCATCAGCTGCTTTGGGGAAAAGTTAGTATCTCGTCTTAAACTGTTGCTGAAGATGGGTTCATGCTGGACCTTGTATGGAAGCAACTGAGGTGTAGGCATATGTTCCCTTCTGCTGACTTGGCTGTGGTGATGCTAACCACAGCCAGCAAAGAGGAGCGAGCAACTGGGAACAGTAACATCTCAAACTGCAGCAGAAAGATTGGCCAGACCTCTCCTGTCAGCACTTGGATTCCCTTGGTGTTCATTGAGGAATTAAAAGTTAACTGAGGGTGGTGGCAAAAAATAGACTTGCCTGCCTAGAAAATGCTAAAGCCAATATACTAAAAAGCAGAGGTGGATCTGAAGGCAGTTATCTCTCTTGAAATTTATATGGGGATTAAAACACGCATCATCCTTGTAGCACATAGGCAAATTTATAATCACTGCTGGTATTTCACCTCCGGGTACTCTATGGGGTGAAGAATTAATATCTCACCTTTTTCTAAGGTATCAAGACCTGGGATTTGCTGTCAGTCATAAATGAGAGTTTGCGGCCAAACAAGATGCTTTCTGGACCTCAGAAGTGATTGAACGGTCTGGGATGGGTGAGGGTGTACCAGCACACCTCCAGAAATCAAACCAGGGAAACATGCATGCAGAGAAATGCCACAAGATGTCACATGGCCATTTCACTTCCACGGCAACAGAAAAGGACACTACAAGGCTGTGCAAAGCGTAAGACAAACTGCTGTGCAAAGCAGTGGCTGCAAGATTAAAATATAGGATGTTTTATTACGTACAGTGTGGTTCCTCCTTTTCACCCCCCACATCACTACTTGTTACAGAAAGGAATCTCTTCTTAATAAAAAAAAACCAAAAAACAAAACAACTGTCTTGAGTAAGAGGCAACATAGACATTTTTTGCAGGGGGTTAAAGTGGCATCTTTGCACAACACCACCCCCCACCCAGCCAACCTGCCAGCAGTTGAAAGATATAAATAGAGACATTTAGGGAGAAAAGCATATTTAAGTTCCTTTGAAATGTGCTTGGCTAAAGGAATATTTTGAAGAGAGGGAGTGGAAAAACAAAGTGGCCGCAAGATTAAAATATAGGATGTTTTATTACATACAGTGTGGTTCCTCCTTTTCACCCCCCACATCACTACTTGTTACAGAAAGGAATCTCTTCTTAATAAAAAAAAAAACAAAAAACAAAACAACTGTCTTGAGTAAGAGGCAACATAGACATTTTTTGCAGGGGGTTAAAGTGGCATCTTTGCACAACACCACCCCCCACCCAGCCAACCTGCCAGCAGTTGAAAGATATAAATAGAGACATTTAGGGAGAAAAGCATATTTAAGTTCCTTTGAAATGTGCTTGGCTAAAGGAATATTTTGAAGAGAGGGAGTGGAAAAACAAATGGAAAATATTTTCTTTGAAAGGAAAAAAAAAGCAGCAAACTGTCCTTCCTAAATAGACATACTTGGCTGGTGTGTACTTTATGCAGCCCTGGGTCAGACCTTGCAAACAACTACTAAATTAGGTCCAGCTACTTTGATGCTAAAAGCATGGAAGTCCCAATAATTAAGTTGCATTAGATGTAGGAAATGACTGATGCGTCTGCCATGCTCACGATAGCAGAGTACACTGTGCTGCCATTTGACCGACCCCCTTTTCTTTATGTAAGCAAAAGGAATTTTCTTCTAAGGAAAATCAGCTGGTTTTGCACCTTTGTTTTGTTTTCTGAACTGCTAATCCCCTGAAGGTATAGAAGCTATTTGAAAGAGCAAATCAAAGCTCCCATAATTTAGTGTTATATTATTTGTTGATGTATGGTTTGATTTAGTGACTACTTATTATATCAGGTTACCATATAATTATCTTAATTATTGACTCCAGAAGTAAGCAGAGGGATTATGAGAGAGACAGGAAGGCCCAGTGGAAAGAGCATGGCTCAGAGAATCGAACACATCACGGTGTGCTCTTGCCTCCACCACTCATTTACTCTGAGCCTGAACTCTTCCCTCAACCAGCCTGGCCATGAAATCAGGAGGAGGACTCAGATGCTGACCCAGAATTCAAAGAGATGCAGGAAAGCAGTATAAAAAGGACAGAGGAAAGTTCTGAGAAAGAGATGTGAAATTAACAGAAAAAAAATGAATACAGGCCACAGTATGTGCATGCATCAAAGCGTGGAGCACCTGTGCGGTCATGGACAAGGGTAGTTTTGCCGCAAAGGCCTGAAATTGGATTCTGATTACAGTTCATTTCCAGCCTCTGCTACTTATTTCCCATGCAAAATCAGGTAGCGCTCCGATCGCTTTCTGCAAAACAGAGGTACCAAAAGTCATCCTCCTGTCTTTGGTTTTAGCTGCTCAAATTATTGGAGCACAGCCTTCAGCCATGGTTCTCATGACGTTGCTACCATTTGTGTCTTTTAGTCTCCTAGTCCTTTGTCTGATAACCATCGACCAAAACCAAAGGTTGGAGTTAGTAGGCAGTACTGCAATATGAAAGCAACACTGAAAGGCTGTCAGTGCAGTCTATGCTTCCTGTATTGATAATATTTGACATATACTGACAAAATACTTCATCTATTGACAAGCTGAGTTGCATCTTTTTCCCAAAGAGAGGAGCAGACACACTGGTTCTGCTCAGCCTGTGCAAATTACTTTCTCTGCTTTTGCTTTTCTTTCCTGAGCCAAAAAGATGGAGATAATAGAATGTATCTATTTCCTTCCTAGAAAAGATCAGTTAATGTGAAATGGTGCATGGTGGCTTAGTGCTGAATAAGTGGGATACCCTAATCCAGCAAGGTATCCTCATTCTATTGTACGCCTTTTCTGCATACCATCTGGAGTTGTTCTCTGCTTAGTATTTTCAGTATGTACCATATGTTTTTGCATGAAAATTCAATAAAATATGCATTATACATGAAAAGTGCTGTAGTAAATAAAGGAAGGATGGAATCCAGTCCCCTTTGTGAACGGCAGGGGCCCCAAATCTTCATAAAAGGTTTAGTCTAGTCTGACGTCTGTGCTTTTCTCCAATTTACTCCGTGTCAGTCTTTAGGAGATGCTCTAATTTAAAACAAAACTCTGCTTTCCTGCCGAGGTTATTAGATGTACTTGGGCTGCCCTCTGCTGAGAGCTCTGAATAAGACAGGGAAAATATCCTTTCTCTAAGGAAGGCAACAGTGGGAGAAATTCTCCATTTGCCCATGCTCTGAGTGGTGTCACTGCTGCTGGTGGTTGTCTATGATTTGGTGTCTCTCACTGACTGTTTGCTGCTTGTCAGAGGGCAAAGTCTGCTGAGCTACCGCCCTGTTTGGCTTTTAGGTCCCACCATTCATTGTCACGGGGGGAGGGTGGTTTTGTAGACTTACGAAAATGCGGGCTCAGGTACTGCCCGCCATGCAAAACTAATCAGCGTTGCACAAGGGGATGGCCACAAGAGGAAACAGGCTTCTCTCCCCAGGTGCTATTGCAATCCTGCCGGGTGGGATTTGAGCTGTACCTCAGCCCCCTCTACTCGGCAGAGCAATTCCCAGCTATGTGCCGGTCCTCATCAGGGCACCGGTTTCTTCCAGTGCCATCCCCCTCCCCTCTGCAGACTTCACAGCACTAGCACTTTGCTTTATTTCGGTATCTGGGAAAGGGCAAAGGGTTTGCGCCAACATCAACAAGAATAGCTGAAGGACTGGCTGTTACTTGTGAACAAAGTGCTCCTGGTCTGCCACACTCTTGTCTTTGGGAATAAACAAGGGTCCTGTGCAGGTTTTTGTGCGTGTATAAAACAATAGCTCTGTTGTAGCTATTAATGCTCTCTGTAGTGCCCTGTTTTTAATACTTCCTAGCAAGTTGATTTATTATTGTATCTTCAGCTGGGCTGCGGACCAAAGTGTTTTGATGATGAAAGGAATGTTATACACACATTTAATTACTGCCCACATTTTTGTATAATTTTATCATTTACTGTTTTAGATGAGACATCGAGTTCTTCTACAGGAAAAAAGCCCAGTAAAAAATAGATGATTTAAAAGGCAATCTGAGATGAGTTTGGCATTTAAATGTGAGAAAATGTAATTGTTCCTTTCTTCCTGCCTTTTCAGATGGTCCCTGATTATCAAAATGTACAAGAACTCCCATATCTGGACATGGTGATTGCAGAAACGTTGCGCATGTACCCACCTGCATTCAGGTATCTTTTTCTTTTTTCCCCCTTCTGATTCCACAGGGTAGATCCCTAGCTCTGTGAAATGAAAATCTGCTGTTGGAAGACCAATGTGCCCTTGGTCTTTGTGCCAACATCAATACCATAGCTAAGGTAATGACTACATCCATTAAATTTTGAAAGCATGGCCCCAATTCACACAAGACTAATTTTACTAAGTTATGCCGATGCACTGAAAACAAGGGGAAAAGAAGTTAGAAAACTGCGTGATTGTCAGGTTTCCAAGATATCACAAGCATAAACGCAAATGTTAAGAACGGAACTTTTCAAAGCGGTCAGCCAGTTGCACTGCTTCTCGCGAAGCCGAGGGAAACATTCAGATGACTGGAAAGGAGCCAAAGCTGAGCTTGCTGTGACAGCCTTTGAAAAATTTGCCCCACGATTGCAAGCACCTTAAAATAAAAAGCTTAAAATCGTATTCTCTTTCATATGTTCACAAAGATCTGAAGTGAAGTTTTTTCCATGGACTTCTGCAGGATTGTTCAGAGAGTGAATGTCAAAGATACTTGCTCCTGGATGAGGTGACTGGGCTTTACTATGTTATACATGGTATACAAGTGGAAATTGTTTTGCCAGTTAAAGCTTCAGGGATCTTTGAGTTCCAGCTGAAACACTGGGAAACAATCAATGTTTGTAGATGGGAAACAGAATGAGAACGGAGCAAAGTTGTTCCGAAGTTTTGGTTGGCATTGTCGGTGGTGTTTATTGATCTGGCTTTTACTCTGATGGATGTAGAATGGATAGGACAGCCCAGTGCCTCAGAAAGATGCTAATTGTCTATGACAAGAATCATGCTGAGTTAGGGGAAAATTCAGTAGCAGCCAAGCTTGTTATTAAATGAATTTTGTTTTGTTTTTTTTTTAATAAAAAAATGAACTTACTAGGCAGAGAACTTTCTTTCCCAGAACTTGTTTCCAGTGTCACCAAATTCATGTGAGGATGAGAAGAATGCCTTGTCAATGTGTTTTTTAGCATGTCAGTGTTTTGTTCCAGGTTTGGAGCCTCTGTTATTTATTTGTGAGACAGAGAGAGACGGGTGACAGCGAGGAAAGAATGTGTTCCTGCAATGATACCAGACTGACAGCCCTGAAACTGAAATCTTTGTTCAACTTTTTAGGCGCAGGGCAGGGAGCAGCAAAGGGAACTCCTGCACTCCTGCACATTGTCTCGCCCCTGTGGTGCCTGCTGGTGCCGGGGAGTAGCTCCTAGGCTGAGATAGCAGGGCACCCACCTGGGTCTGGGCTGGTTTGGGGTCTGTAGCAACCGCCCAAGCACCAAAAAGATCTATATCAGGATCTGCCACCACAGGGGCACACCCACACACCATTTTTTACAAGGTTTACAGACCCAAGCTCGACTTTGGCAGTCAGCTTTTCTTAGTCTTCTTGTCATGATGAGGTTTCTAAGGACAGTCCTACTCTGTCACCTGTCACCACAGAGTGGGAGGAAACTAGAAAGTTTTGTTGCTAACGTCATGTCTATGTTTGAAGAGTGTATGTGAAGTGCAGTTTTCCAAGGCTTGTGAATTGGTTGTATTTTTGTAGCTGCAGCAGAACACTTAGCCCTATTATTAAAAGCATCCTTTGCTAAGTTTCAGGTGCTGTCCCAAAGTGGGAGAGCTTCTCAAATAAACAAACTCAAAACTATATTTGATATAAGCTTTTCCTGAAAGCAAACCAGCATGCTCTTTCTGCCTGTTATTAGAGATGACTGACACATTTCATCTGCAGTGTTCATAAAAAATGAGTCTAAAACCAACATTAGCAGCAAAATTGCAGTTTAAGAGTTACTGTTTTGGAAAACCATAAGCAACCCGAAATGCTTTACTGTGAAAAGGGCAAAAGTTAGCCAGCTGGGTTGGAGCTGTGTGGTTCTAGGTGGAGATGACTGTAACCTGAGAAGACACTGGCATCAGCAACCATTGCTGTATTTATCTACTGGGAAAGTGTTACTCCCAAATTGCATGGTCAGTCCAGCTGAAGAGATTGACTTTTATGGCTCCCTTCTGCTGTGTTTTCACCTTTATTAATCATCTGGGATACATGACACTTACTGTTGCAGGTTCACTCGGGAAGCAGCTAAAGACTGCGTAGTGCTGGGACAGCATATTCCAGCTGGGGCTGTCATTGAAACAGCAGTTGGATATCTCCACCACAACCCTGAGTTCTGGCCAGAGCCCGAGAAGTTCATTCCTGAGAGGTAAGTTGAGTAATGCTTTCCATTCTTAGGTTGAAGCCCTAATTTGGGCCTGTTTAGATCAAAGGTCTGCCTTAAATGCTGTTTCACACATTAGGGTGGGCACAAGACTCCAACTTGTCCAGTGGAGATGCCAGATCCTGCTGCTCCTTCATAGCCACAGTGGCCCGCTATTCACACGAAGCAGTATTTTCACCAAGAGGGGCACAGTTTATATTTAGATTGTAAAAACATGTTACTTCTACCAAATTAAACAAGTGGTGATAGCGGTGCATACCACAGAGGGTGCGAGGTTTGGTCAAGGTTGAAACGTGGGGCAGGTTTTCAGACCTGTTTCCAAATCAGATACTGCAAATAGTGTTGCCTCTGGATGCAGAAATTCTGAGGTGCAATAGTATATTCAACTGGCATGGAGGTACACAGCAAACTCGCCCAGCTCCTGGCTGGTTTAGAGCAGCCTTTTCACCTGAGATCTTGTAACGGTGTGGGTACATTGTGAGTGGGGGACCTGTCTTATCTCCTAGTGGGGATTTGCTCTCTGTCCAAAAGTTAAGATCCTCAGTTCTTAGCTCTGCTTGGCAAGACATATTTTCACATGAAGCATTTGTTCTCTTCAACTGTGGGGGGCACTGTCAAGTTGTGTTTGTGTACCCTGCCCTATCTTGCAGATGCCGAGTTGAGCTTACACGGAGAGTTTCAGCTCATGTGGTGCTGTGTAGAAGCACAAATTCGTTTTGTGGGCAACTATATTTTAAGGTATTCTGTGGGCACCTGCGTTTTAAGCTACCACTACATCAAGAAGTCTACTAAGAAAAAAAGGTGCATGCTCCACAAACAACTGGGAGTGATGGGGAGTGATGCAGGTAGCCCAGAACCATCTTTGCCAGTAGCACAACACCAGTATGGTGTAGGTGGGTTTGCCCAGTGCTCCTTCTGGAGCAAATCTTGGCATACGCTCTGTCCGACACCTTAGGTCATGAAGAAGATCAATGCCAGGGTTAGAGAAGCCCAGAGCTTTTGCTGGGGTGGAATCTTAGCAATAACTGGAAATCTGGGGTGGTTTTTCAGCAATGCTTATCTAGAAATGCTGTCTTAATTGTTTATTCACCACTTTAACAGTAGTACGAAAGTGCATAACAGGCTAAAATGAGTCCCCTTGACTCATACAGTGCTGTTTGTTATGAATCTGAGATGAATTCTGTTTTGAAATTTCCCCAAGGAATGAAGCATAACACTCTCCCCAGCTTGTATCAGTTGGTAATGTTAGTAAGAATTATAAAATAAGAGCTTAAAAAAAAAAAAAAAAAATTAATTCAGCTACAGCCTTTTATCCCCTAATATTTCGTTTTGAAATCTGCCTCAGGAATAATACAAAGAAGACTTTAAATTTACCAGAATGATGTATGAGGGTGAGGCAAGGCAAGAATTGCATTAACCTGTTCGTATAGGATATGCAACAGTGCTCAATACTTAATGGTCCTTCAGTCTCAAATTACAAGCTTCTATAGTACTTTCTGCTGTAGTATCCCAATCTTATTTAGGATATCTAAGCATGGGGATGTGATTAGCAGAAATACACAATATTATTCTTTCCAAACCTCAAAATAGCCTGTATTACCTCTCGTCTCTTTCTTCCCTGCATGAGTTCTCTTGGACTTAGCAGTCTAAAGTTCTTGCAGACTGTATCCAAACAGCTGAGAGTTTTTCGGGGATGACCCTATACATGAAGAACAGAACCTTTATCCACGTATGGAACTGGAAAAGTAGTTCTGTACTACCAGAACAGCTCTAAATACCTTACGACACGGGAGGACTATGCAGATTTCCAGTGTGATTCCATCGCTGTTGTCGTGGTTAGCTTGTTTTAAGGAACCACTCTGATCAGTGACTTGGCACAGGCCAGGATGAGCCTCGCCTCGTTCATCATGCATTGGCCCTAATAACTTGTACTGACTCAGACTCTGTACTCTTGTCTGTACGTATTCTGTACAGCATACATCCATCTTTGCAGACGTTAGCAAACAGATTTTACTTTTTTTTTTTTTTTTCCTTTGGACTGCTGTTCAAATAGGAATTTTGTTTCCTTCCCTGTGGAAAAAAAAAAAAAAAGAAGGGAAAAAAAAGGCTCATTTGTAACGGGCTGATCAAGTACTTTAAAGCTAGCTAGTTGATGCCGATATGCATATGGACTGCCACATTAATCAGTCCTTCCAGTTGGACCGAGGTACTTCAGCTCTAAGAACAGAAATGTCTGCAGTTTCAATGTTTCCCAGCTGGGAACCTGGTCTCTTTGGGCCAAGAGCAGGAAGAAGGGCTGTACTGAATTGTATTAACTGTCTTCCACAGCCTGTCCAATCCCGTGAGATTTCATCTCCTCTTGTAAGCTTCAAAGAGAAATTCCTGTTGATCTGCATCTGTGGTGCACAGCAGGGAAGCGCTGTTGCTAATTCTGGTTAGTTCACTAATTCTAGTTAGTTCAGATTGCAGCCCGTTAACTTTCCTCTTAGCTGTAATCTCTCCCTCATACATGCAAAGGTCTACGCAGCTAGCATGTCTGCACCTGAAGTTATCTTTCTTCTGAATGTGATCATCAAATGAAGGCAATTCATTAAGGATAGATTGGAAGTAATACTAATGTCTGTCTGTCCTCTCCTGGAATCACCAGCTGACAGGCTGATGGCCATAAATCAATAAACTGTGTACTTAAGGGTGTCAGCCCCATCAGGATATAATCTGTCAATAGTACCCTTGACCCGTCTATTAAGACCAAATGAAATAACCACCTTTTGAGATGTAAATGAAAAACACGGAGTCAGGAGCAAAAAGCATTTCTTGAACGGGTTTCCATCTCTGCACCTTCTAGGTTTACAGAGGAGGGCAAGAAGGAGCGACATCCCTTTGCATACCTGCCCTTTGGGGCAGGACCCCGTGGCTGCATTGGCATGAAAATGGGTTTGCTGGAGACAAAAGTGACTCTGCTGAGGATTTTGCAGAAGTTTCGATTTAAGACCTGCCCAGAGACTGAGGTTTGTACACGCAGGGGCTTAAAGGCCACGCTTGTCAACTTCAGGGATCTGACAGTGTGTCCTAGAGAGGTTGACTGACTTGCCTTTGTGACTTTCTCTTCATTTGAGAAAACTGCTAGAGCCACTTCCATAATAAGGAGGTACTAGAGGCCTGGACTGCATGTTTTAATCAAAATGTGATTTAACCTGTATGATTTTTTCCAACAAAACAAACAGTTACACAGCACTGCCTTAGTGGAGAGCAGTGTAGCAACGCAGCGGTCAAAATACCTTGATTTATACAAGGTGAGAACGGGTGTACATCTTTCATGGGATCTCAGCACTTTAGTATATGCCTATTGCTATATACATTGCACCTGGCACTTACTCAGCAGCTCTAGCGTTTACAGGGTTAATTCCTTTCTGTTCAAATCTGCAGTATGCCTGGGCAACCACTGCCTCAGCCTCTGGCTGTAAATTCTATTTAATATTATACTGCCACAGCTGACTGTAAAACAAGTACTTTACAGCTTCCACAGTAATCCTGGTATGAATTGCTCCCCCAGCAAAAATGTCTTCTGTATGTGGTGGTGTTAAACCCACATAAACAAATACACACAACAATGTTCTTTTTTCTTTCAGATTCCTTTGCAGCTGAAATCAAAAGCCACACTTGGACCAAAAAATGGAGTCTACATTATGCTAGAATCTCGCTAAAAGAAAATGTACATCCTGAAGCCTCCTGGGCTGGGACCCCTTGTTCAGTGACTCACTGGGTATAATTATTTTTCAAAACCCCAAAGACAGGTAGGAGCCTAAGTCCCACTGATGGTCAGTAGTTGCTGCCTCACTGCCCTCCTGGGGAAGAGCCTCCAGTCACTTTTTTAAATGAGGCGCAGGCTCCGCAGTCTTTTTGGTGGTTTTCAAATTGCTGTGAATAGTAAAGAAGCATCCCACTTTCACTCGCTTTTCTATATGACACTTCCTTTCACTCATCTTTGAGAATGCTTTCTTCATGCTCAAGTTCAATAAATGGAGCAGGTGTTAAGTGTACACATTATTTACAATTCATTCTCTCGCACGCTCTTCTCAGGCACTTAAAAGTTCCTACTCCAGAAAAAGCCCAAGAGGCACCACAGTTATAGCAGAAGGCCTGGGATCCAGTGCATTGGATTTTGTCATGAACTCTGCTAAAAATCAAAGCTGAGTCTCCTGCACAATGCTTAATCTCTCCCCGTGTCGGTGAAGTGGAAGGAGTTGCACCTTCTTCATGCTTTTGAAGTGATTTGAAATACACTTAGATTAACAATTTGCACTTGGCACATTGCATCAACATGACTGAAGAGGAATGAAGAGTTCCTCTGCTTACCAGTTAAGTTCCAGTAAGAACTGGAACTTAAGACCAAAGAAATGAGGTGACAGCCATTTTGCTGGCTACTGATCTGCTCTTGGAAAGATGGAGAAAAAGAAGATAGGAAGATAAGAAAGCAGGAAGACTGGAGGCAATTTAAGGGTAGTTAGAAGGTGTTGGTACAACATCTGCTTCACGTTGAGTCCTTTCCTCTCCAAGCATTGCAGTTGGCACCATCTTTGTCTAGCTCATTGACGCAAGGAAATTAAGAGTGCAGCATGCACTAAAGCCAATAGCAAGGGAGTGGGATCCAGGATCATCAGTCCCAGCAGCTCTCTTTCCTTATGTGGCCCTGGAGCCAGTCACATCCCAAAGTGCCTCACTCCACTCAGGAAGCAACTTGTCTGATTGCCAGCTGCAGCGGCACCTTGGAGCCGTTCAAGCTGCCTGTGCACATGCATCTTCACAGCCAAAGCAGCAGTACGCTTCCACTCTTCACATTCCATTCATGTTCTCTCCTTCTCCTCTGTAAAGCCCTTCCATCACCGCACAGCTAGTGGAGCATCACACAGCAGTAATCAATTGACCAGAAAAAAACCCCGAAACATTTCCTTCAGTGGGTACCACAAATTGGTTGGCTGTACAACAAAACCATGAGATGATGAGAGGAGGTGGTCTCAGTCTCAGTGTTCTTTTTGGGTTTTTTTAAAGTTTTTATAAACAGCAAAAATACTTACAGCATCATAACAATAAGGAAGCATCTTTTGGTGGTTTGCAAGTGTTGACCTTCTGCCTGCTGACATACTCCACTCGAGGTTTCCTTAGGTATAGCATCTCTCTTGGTGGTACACACAGAGGAGTGTCATGGCAGCAGGAGGAAGAGACTGACTGCTCGGCCTCACTGCTAAGATTGCTGGAAGGATCCATCTGCTCACTAGTCCCTAGCTAGTTCCCTAATTTCTCTCCAGCAAGCACCTTTTGCTGCCTTCTTCCCACATGCTGCCTTAACACCGATCAAATTACTGTATCTTGCTCCTGAAAGGTTTTATCTTTCTCTTTCATGGGTTGGTGGTTTTTTGTTGTTATTTTTTTAAACCGGAACTGTACAGGTAGTAGAGGTGAAGTACTGATCTGGCAGTCTTGGAATTGTTTTTATTTCTATGGAGCATCTCTGGCATGCTAAACAGAAAGGTCCTGTTACAGACACACTGATTATATGAATTACTGATGGAGTGATTGTTATTTATTTGGAAAGCAACGAACTGTGTATATCCTAGTTTCTACACATTATCCATCATTTTCCCCCCTTGAAAATAGTGTGCTAGCAGCTGATTTACTGTCCAGCTTATACATACAACTGGCAAAATTTGGACGGGCCTGGCCTAAAAACTTCTCACCTACCTGAACGAGCAGGAAGCTCATTCCAGTCTGAAGTCACCTGTCCAAGGCTTGTTTGTCCCTTCAAATATTTTAATGTTTTTCTTCCTTACGTGAATTAGCAGGTTGTTGTGTGCTTCATTTTTGGCCAAATACTCCAAGCCTAAATCAAGCTTGTGCCTTTCTTCCACATGGTTTTGTATGGACTCTTCAGCAGCTTGTCTGAACACTGTTTACGTCCTCAGTATTTATCCAAAAACGTGCCACTAATGTGTAGAGTAGCTGAACAATTCATATTTCTGTGGCTGAACAGAGCATTATCATCTTGAATACTGTGTTGACTCCACTGGAATAAAACAGTACTGCCGTGGCTGCAACTGGGCATCACATTTTACAGGCTTGGAAGCTGCACCAAGAGTCTTTCCCGGACGCTTTCACGTTGAATGCGGACAGTATGTATGCAAGTAAACCCACTTGAGTCTGCGCTAACGTTTTTTCAACTGTCCTGCAGTTTTCTGGTTAGGAAGTTATTATCTGTTTTCACCTGTCAGTCTGTAGTGGTATAGAACAGCGGAATTATTTTTGCAGCGGTGGGCCAAGTCAGATTTCTGGGAGCGCACCATCACTTGTTCTGCATGCAGGCCCAGAGAGACAGCTCGAGAAGCAAGACGGAAAAAAGGCTGCCAACTTTCCAGTAATATAGGAAGGAGCCCCAAGCCATGTCCTCCTTTTAAACGACAGCTGCTGATACAGTCACGAGACTCTGCACAGACTGTACCAGGGTACGTAAGGATGCTGGCCCTCGCCCTGGCTGTGTGGGCTCAGCGACATAGGTAAAGAATGAGCTGTTGAGGGCCCAGCGCTGCTCTAGCCCCCAGAAGAATACATTTGCAAAAAAAAAACCAAACCAAACCAAACCAAAACAAAACAAAAAACAAACCCAACCAAAAAACAAGACACAAGACTTGACAGCACGTCTCCAAAACAGAAACTGGTAATATCATGTTAATCACAGTGTTTGTGAACCCATATAACACACCCTGATCCTGAGCAGAGCTGGTGTCCTGGTTTGAGATAAAACTGTCCTGGTTTTGTTCAATAACTTCACTTCTTAGCTGGGCCTCTTCTAACTACTGAAATGAACAGCATATTTTGCAGACAATGCTCGCCCTCTCAGAGTGATAAGACCAATGTTTATAGCTGATGCCCAGGCATGGTATGCAGAGAGGACCTTGCTTATACTTACTGCTACAGCACCCAAGGCCAACCAACTTTGTTATTTGCCCCGTTGGAGGGTCAGAAGCGGAAAAGCGCAGTGGGGTCCTGCCTGCAAGGAGATGCGGACAGGACAGGTGACCCAAAACTGACCAACGGGGTATTCCATCCCATCTGCTTCATGCTCAGTGTAAAAGCTGAGGGATCAAAGGGTCAGCTCTCTCTTTCTTCAATGGCCGATGTCTGAGGAGGACTCTGTCTGTTTGTCTGCCTGTGATCCCAATCCTGAATGCAGATCCGGAATCCAGTTCCTGTCCGTCACTGAGTCCAGCCTGGGACTGCCCCAGTGCCAGCCGGTGTCATGACTCTCATCTCGGGAGCTCAATACGGTTTTGTATATATTTCATTATTTCTTTTTATTTTATTATTAATATTTCATTAAAGTAGTTTACTTCCTTCTAAACTCATAAGTCTCTTTTTCCCTCCTCTGCCTCTCTCTTTGAAGAGGGGTAGAGGGGAGCATCTGTTGGTCCCATCTGCGGTCCCCCAGGTCCCCAGTAGCCGATTTGGCCTAAACCACAACAGCTGGTTTTAGGAGTCATAACAAAAACCCCAAACAACCTAACTCCCCAAAAATAAGCATTATGTTTATAGTTGCAACATCAAAACATAACATTATATCCTTAAGTTATGGTGACTTAGCATTTGTGATAAGCATGCTTCAGTCAACAGCAGTTGGGCTGTTCCTGGGAGGAACAAGGAAGCTGATTTAAAATAATTTCTCTCCTCAGAAACAGTGTGTTGTCTTGCATTGCTGAGCTGTGGGTTTGTTTAAAATTGGGCATGTCTGTTTTACAAAAGGGTCTTAGTCATTCTCTGACAGCTGATAGGAAGCAAAGGCTGCTTGGTAAAGGAAAGCTTCTATTAAAAACATCTTCTGGGACTTCGCAATGATTACAGAAAGCTGTCAGTATAAAATGGCATTTTAATGAGAGCACTGATAGAGAAAACCTTTACAGCTTTGTACTTTATAAATAGTGTTCCTAGAAAAATGGAGCTGGGTGTTAGAAATTATTATGCTTCATTGATTGCAAATTTGAACTATTTGTTCTTACCTGGCATTAAACTGCAGAATTTCCTCTGTGTGTGATACTTTCTGAAACGACCATCTTCCCATTTCCCTTTCTTAAATGATGGTTCCGTCTTAGACACCACTTCACCCACTATCAGCCTGTTCTGTGCATTTACAGTATAGTAAACATGCTAAAAGAATTTAAAGCTGTCTTACAAACTGTTTATTTCATTGCTTGGTTCGCATTGGCCCCGCTGTCTTTCTGACTGTGAAAAGTCGGATCAGTCTCTTAAGATGTTTGTTCCCTACGCTATTGGGTGCTATGGCTACTTTCAAGGCAGGATCAGGATTCCCTCAATTGCTCCAAGTAGAGATGAATTCGTGACGGGGCCTGAAACAAGAAGTGCAAGGGAGCTATTCAGGCCCGGGAAGCCGAATCCCTGATAAAACAAGTAAACACCGGTCATTCTGGCCATGTAACAGCCACCCCTCCTGGATTTTGTGCTGGAAGCACTCCAAGCAAAGCAGCTTTTCTACAACTCCCACTTGCCCTTTGGCTCAAAGGCAGCTCTACGCAATGGTGTGGTGGGTTGACCTTGTCTGGTGGCCAGACCCAGCCCAGTGGGTGCTGGAGGCGGGGTGTTAGGGGTTCGTAAACCACCATGCTCCATACGGCACTACTGGCACAGCAAAGTTGCTTGGCTTCCCGCTGGCTTGCGTTCTGTTTTGCCAGGATGGACTTGTTATCAAAAAAGGAAACAACCTTCACAGCTTATCTTTCTCCTCACATGGTGTAGGAGGGAGTGAGAGATTATTATACTGGTCCTGCTTAGTTTCTTGTCTTAAGCAGCCAAGAGCTATCCTCCTCACTCAGAAAAGAGGTTTAATACCCATTTTTGTCTAAAGTTTAGATTTAACGCAAACAACTCTCTAATCTGTTCATTTGCAAATGCAATCCAAACAGCTGTAGAGGGACTCCACTCCATTCCACTACTTCACAACAGCATCTTTAAGAAAGTTTCCAAGAAGTCAGAAATGCTAAAAGAATTTAGCATGAATTTAGCATAGCAAAACATGATGCTTTTAGTATTGAGAGAGAAAACCGTTACAAGGAATTTAGTAGTATGAATACCTATTTATTTACTACACACAAGACAGTTAAAATGCAGTTTCAAAAGTGGAAAACATGGTAACTTTTCTGTGTGATAACGTAGAAATAACAGATGACAAAGTATCGCAACCGGCCATTTTATTCCAGTTATTTTACTTACACCCATACACACACACATGCACACACCCTTACACATCCCCTCCAAGAATTAAGTTAAACTTTTCAAAAATATTACTAGCCATCAAAAATTTTATTAAAAAATATCTCAACTTTTTGCATAAAAAAATGTTTGTTTCAATTTTCTGGCAAAAGATTAACATGACTTTAGGTATTCCAGTTTTAGCTGAATATGTTCAGAGGAAGAAAAGCAAAATACCCGTATTCTCATTTGCCATGGACTTGTAGATGAACGTGGTTTTTGTTTTGGCAGAAAAATCTTATTCTGCACAGGTACGAAATCTTTCATACATACTGTTATCCTCCTTAATGAACGTAGTATTTGCGGAGAAGCTTATCTGCTGACATGGGATTTATCATGTATGTTCTATTACAAATCCTTCAAAAGAAAAAATACAGCCAATTTGCTTTTCCACATCCTGTTTTACTGGGTTTAAACATGAATAGGAGTATTTTCCTTTAGATGACATGCTGCTACTTTCACCGTTCATATAAAAAGGCGCTCTGCACAGCCTTACTCCGGCTAATCATGGCTAAGCTTCTGCTTCACAGTGCTGAAGTAATAAAAGAGTTAACCAGTGTACACCTGTCAATCATCATCTAGATGAATTAAAAAGAAGTGCTTCTAGAATACAGGTAGAGATAAGCTTTTTTTGGTCACATACAAAGTCTATCTTAAGGCTTTTGCAGTACACTATAGCCAACATACCCATTTAGAAGCATTAAAGCTGTGATAAAGTATCTGTCCATGTATCAGCAACTTTAATCATAAGAAATACTTGACAGTTCAAGTGTTGATTATCTGTAAATGTGTATGCTGACAGCTCAACTCTGATAACATCTTTTGCTGGGAACAATTAAAGATTCGACTTAATCTTCAGAGTTTTAAAGGTTCAGCTCTGTAGTTGAATACTACTCCCCAGGTACGCACATTTTTCCTCCAAGAAACTCCAAAGACACCTTGATTACACAGGTAACCTGTGTATCTCCTGCAACCAAAGGGGCAGTACACCAATGAGAGACGGTCAATCACTGTCCTTCCCAACAGCTGTAAGAGAACCATAAAGTCGCTCTACAGAAACAGGGTATTGCTAATCAAGCAGTGCAAGCACTGTATTTCACTCCTAGGTAGAATACTCTTAAATGACAGGGTGAATTGTCTCCTCTTCTTCGCCCCGGCACCTGCCAGCACTCTCTCATTTGTACACACAGTGAAAGTCATGAAAAACCTGTCTTATCACAGACCTAAAATACAGCATTTATTTGATAGAGTAAGTCAACCAAGTACCACACACCAAGCAACCCCTGCTATGCTTCATGTCTTTGGTACTTGTTTTAAATGAGAAAATTAACAAGTGGAAATAAGTCTCTGTTCCTTTTTAACAAGCAAGTTTAATTTTTGAGGCTTTGTTGGTGAAGATTAAGTAGGGACCAAAAAACAGTGCTGTTAAGAATTTATGCAGAGTTGAGCATAGCGACAGAAATGGTACAGTCTCACTTGCAAACACTTGAATGTCTACTGTTACAGAAGACAGATGATTTTAAAAAGCAGGTTTTATCAAATTTTGAGTTAAAAGATAAACAGGTAGAAGGAGACAGCCTCTGACCAACAAGGATGTGTAAAGATCTATCCTGAAACAATTATAACTAAATATTGTTTAAACTTGGCAGTCATAGCCAATCCTCATGTTACAACCATCACTGAATTCAACTAATAAATTTATAAAACTCGTTAGTCATGCAGGGAAACATGATACCTGCTAAAGAATAGGAGACAGGTGCAGGATTTTAAGAATTCTGAGACATCTTTTGTGTCTTTTTACCCCTCATTTCATATTGCCCAGAAAGGATAGAGAATAAATGTTTCTGAACACTCACCTACCCAATTACACAACTTCTAAAAATCACTTTTTCTCTCTTAAGCCAATATTAAATGTTTATACCAGCTAAACATAAGGATGATAGGTTTTGCTGCTATAGCATTTTTGCAAATGCCTGGTCAATGTATTCTATGAGATACTCTGGATAAATCTGGTGCTTCTCAAAGATGACAAAGATAGAAGGGTTTGAATAGCTATTCACACAACTGTCATAAAAGTTTTGGTTGTCTTTCAAGGGTGGCCGAACATAAGAAGATTTACCAAGCGTGAACTCCCCCACCAGCACCCGTGCCAGAAACATGGTCTTGGTGTGTAAGTCTTCACCGCAGTAGTTGTCAGAATAAGATGCATCTCTTGCAAAATAGCTTCCTGCAGAAGAGACACCAAGACAGAGTTGATAAGACACCAAAATTGCAGGGAAGGCAGTGATACAGTGTGAAAGCAAATTCATAAAATCCAGTTCATGAACAGCCTTTCCAAAGCCTTCACTTGTCCTGCATGTCCTTCGTAGTGAAAATGACCACACTTGTATTTTTCATAGCACACATATTTAAAAGCCACACAACTAATGTTTTAAATGTTATTATATTCCTCAAAAAGACTTCCTCTGGCCCTGAGAGGTTCACCTTCCCCAATCTCACCCAACTTCCTCTCCTGACAGAGGCTACTAATATTCATTAGAACATTTCTGAGAGTTACAAAGTATTCAATCAAATGGGTGGGCAGTCAGTCAGTCAGCGTGTCTCTTGGCTGTTCCACTTGGTATGTTGATCCTTTCTTTTACACAGAACAATGTAAAGGAATATAACTTGCTAACAAGGCAAAAAAACAGGATGGCATTTACATTCCTGGAAAAAAAACAAATAACGCCACGTTGCCTTCCTGTAGGAGCCTGGAGAAATTGCAACAGAAGTAAGGCTGGACTCGGAGAAACCCCCCCTAGAACCAGTCTCTCCTAAACTTGTCTTTTCTTGCAAGGACAAAGCAGAGCATAGGGGCCACGGCCTTTCAGTATGCCTTAGCTCCAAATGATCATTGCCAAAGTCAGCTATGTTGTCCGCACCATCACAGAGGTAAGCCCTACATTGTCTGAATGCCCTTTTTCTAAATTTACACCTCTACAGTAACTACTGAGAAATTTTTAGCAAGTCTAGGGTTAATGAAAGCTGAAAAACAACCTTTGCCGTAGACTGTCCCATGAAGGCCACAGATCCTCCAGTCAAAGTTTTGCTGACAGATGGCATCAGTGTATTTTTTACTGGTCCCATGAAATAAAAATCGCTCATCCACAGCCTTTCCACCACTGCTCTTCTGCATTTGTTCCTTCTGCCTGCAATAAGAAGCAGTATCTTTGCAGTTCCACAGTGGCTATACCCAGACAGGTTCCAGCCATGCTAGCACTCAGACAATTTTACACAAAGGGTACATTCTGAAAATCCTTACGTTAAGGCCTAAACTTTGGGCATAGAGGGTATCTTGCTGTCTACAAACATACTTTTGTTATACACAAATGCCTCCAGATATTTAATAATAAAAATGCTCTGTTTCATTCACTGACAATTGGGAGAGGGGGAGGAATCTTACCATTATTATTTTTTTTTAAACACAGGAGTTCATGTTAAGGCTTTCCCGCAGTGAGTTTTGCATTTAGTTTTAAAGGCTATTTTAGTTTTCACCAGCTACAAACCAGTGTTTGTGCCAGATGTGACTGATTACCAGCTTCAAGGCTTCAGTGGAAGGCAGCTGTCCCAGACACAGGCCTGGCAGAAGTCAGAACCCCTTACTCGGGAACAAGAATTCCTCCTGCAGAGCTCATCTGAGTATTCTAAGCTCTCTGTCTTGACTGAGTTGGTTTTGTTGACATCTCTTTATCTACATATTGATCCTGGCTCGGTATTTCAGTGGGGGAGTGGAAGCAGATTCTTAAATGCAGCTGCATTTCAGTAATGTGTGTGTCTATCTTTAGCACACAGCTAACTGCAGAAACAACAAACTTCATGCACACATACCAGAGCGTATTTTACACATACCATTGATAGAGTGCCCAGAGAGATGGGTTCTGAACTCTACAAATCCTTTTAATAACTGTTTTGGGCATTGTGCGTTGAAAGTCCACCTTGACTTTCTTGTATTCTTCAGCAGAACTGTCAAGCTCAATCAGCTGTAAGGAAAAGATTAAAAAGCTACTCTCATCTTTTACTAAATCGTAACAAAGCCACCCTACCTAGTGCACTACTCAGACCTTTAAAGTATTTTCTGTGAAGCCAAGGTATGAGCAGCAAAAATACTCCTGGAAAAAAGGCAGATTAGAGATCCCTGCTCTGTAAAAGTGGGCTCTTACCTAGGGAGCATTAACTCCTGTGGTTTAAGACTCACAAGTTGCTCTCTCAGAGGACATTAAAGGAGCTGCATGTTTTTGTGCAGCCACCCAGCCCCTTTTAATATTTGGGCCAAGACACATTTGCATGCATGTATCAAACAGTACCTAAACACATAGAATAAATGAGCACATAAATAAAAAAAAGGACAGAGAATTTATGTTGCAGCAAATCAAAAAGTACCTCTACACCCGTGCTTTTTAAATCTTTATAGTTTATACTCCCTACAGCCAGTGAAGACAAACTGCACTGCCTGTTACGTTTTTAAATAAATTGAAAAGGCTTTATTTGAGCAACCATTTTAGGGAAGAGTAGGGACACACTGCCAAAAATCAGTTCATTACATGACAGTCCTGAAAGCAAGCGAAGTTTTCTACTTCCATGTTTTCCCTAAGAACATCAAGAACGGCAATGTTAGCATTTCCTACTTTTTATTGACAATTTCTTGAGGATTTGCATTTTGCAAGTTAGTAATTTTCAGGCTTCATGTAAGAAGATCTTTTCTGTAGGTATAGTTACTAGAGTTGACAGAGGTGGTGGTGGAGGCAGGCAGGAAATTAGCAAAGGTAAACCATGCAGATATCAACTGGGTGTATTACAAAAGGAAACAAGTTCACTCCACTGCAGTTATGGTGCATTTTAATAAAGGATCTCAGCCTGAACTCTGTTGATTTCAGCAATGCTCCACAGACATACAAGTCTACTTATATACAGCTCAGGAAATAACTACCCTAAAGTTGAGAGGCATGATTTATCTCTGATGCTTCAGCACATGTTGGACTTCAAAGCTATGTATCTTGGGCACCAGTAACAGTCTTGCTAATAAAGCATAAGCTTCAGACAAATTTGCCAAGGAAAGGGATGAATAGTAGCAGTGAAAGTCAATGTTGCCATGGTTATACTGCCACCATTTGTTAGTTTAAATTTGGGTCTAGTTTCACCTCTAGGTGTGCCCACTGTGGTATCAGGCGCAAATTTACCAACACCTCTGCATTATGTTACATAAGAAAGAGCCATCTACAAAGGCACAAGAAAAACTGATCTTGTGGTGTAACAAACCTGTATGCAACAAAACTGATAGAAAGAAAAAAACAAAACGCTTCAAACCTTGAATCCCAGTTCAGGCAGGGCAGATTTGTCCCAGTGAGCTGGAATGCCTTTAAACTCTTCTGTGTGTTTAAAGCCCCTGTACATTACAAGATATTACAAATAGGTAATTAAAACAAAACAAATCCCTACATTTTCTATACTTATGACACTTTTGCCAAGTTTAAGGAGAATATAGGCAACTGAATACATTCAGAAATATTTCAAAATTGTCTTTTCAGTTCAGTACATTAAAATATTTGTTCTAAATCACCATGTCAAGACTTATGGCAGGAAGCAAGATGCCAAATGAGAAAAAACAAAATTAGATATACACTGAACTAAACATGAAAGTAGTTCTCCTAGTTGCAAAGAGTTGAATGGATACATAAAAGCTCTGCTACACTGGGGTAGATGAATAAAAATGCATCCAGTATCATATCAGTATGACAAAAACAGGATAGATACCGCCCTCCCCTCTACTGCCACCCAAATTTTAATTAGCATGTTTAAACAACACAGAATAGAGCAGTTAAACAAGCACTGTGTGCTGCAAGGGAACGCGTTAAAAAAAAGTTGGCTGTTACATGCAATTATATAAAACATCTCCCCTTGCAGATTCCCACCTTTTGCTCCACCTGTAACAACTACTACTCTCCTCTCAGACTGTCTGATTATTCTCAAAAGAATTGTTTCTAAACTTGTATTGAGGTTTGAAAATTACTGATCTCAGATGTCAGAAAGGGCTAGTATGCATAAACATTATTGCTTCCATCTGTATCAGCTGCTCTAATAAGATAGATCCCTCTAACCAGCAGCTCCCCGCAACATTGCTACATGTTGAATTATTTTCTATGCTTCCACACTTTCTGTGGCTGAGCCCAAACTTCCTTCACCCCCGAGGCTCCTGAGTTGCTTGAAAACTGTTGGCCAAGCTGCAATACTCCCCTGGCTAGGCATTGTTGTAGGAAAGGTACGTCCTTTCCCCTCAATTTTTTTTACAATTGCCTTAACAGCTACACCTTCACCTTATTAACACCCTTGGAAGACACTGCATTCACAATGCACTAAATCCATCACCTCAGAATGAGCAATTGCAATTTACCTTGCTCTTGTCTTTTCTATCTCTGCCTGAGAGACAAATTTAGGTCTTCTCCGAATCTCTCTCTCTGTTGTGTAGCGAAGGTTTTTCTGAATCATGGCTGAGAAAAAAAATATAATAAAACCTGAACAATCAGAAAGATGTTTCAGAAAGCCTTCACACTGCAGCAAAACTTGCCACTAAGGTGTTTTGTCAAAAATGTTGAAAAAAAAGGCACTGAGCTTTTTTCTTGCTATGCAAAAGGAAGTCAAAGCAGGATGTAGAACCCACAGTCTATCTGTATAAACCACCGAGACAGATTTTAAGTTTCAGTTTCGCTCTTAACTTTAGAAGGAATGATAAGACACTGTTCCATCAGCCACACTTAACCGAAAAGAATCATTGTAAAATACGTATCTACTTTTGCTCCATGGATTGCATCCCCTCCTTCTCAATCTGCAATCAAGATACTGCCTTCCTACATGTATTTGTAGATTTAAATCCTATAGACACAACCTAAGAGCTACCACAGGCCATTCATTTTTATCAACAACCAACAGAAACAAGTCACAGCAATCTGAATTTTAGAGACATTCTCTCTGGATCTTGGAAACTCTTGGGAAACTCTTGGAAACTCAAGCTACTGCCACATCATATTAGCAACTAAGAGTCAGTAGCCGCCAGCAGAATGAGGCCTCATCTTCAGAGAGAGATACACAGGAAGAAAACAAACAAAAAACCTCTTGGCTCCACCAAGCCTAGAAACTTGGTTTTGGAAGATGTCTACATTGCACATGTTTGCCTAAGTTACTAAAAAAGCCCAAACCTTAGAAAAGGGTTGCAATTTCCTCTTCTAAGCCAGACAAATTTCCCCAGCCTATAAGAAGATTACAGCATTGCTTCTGATTAAATCACAAACAATGTATCACTTGAGATAGCAATGGAGAGTTAGATCAAAGGCAACTACACCAAAATGACAGTCTAGGCAGGCTGATTCCCACCACCACTGTTCCCCATGATTTCTGAAGAGGATACCTGGAAAGGCAACAGCTCAGAGAGGACAGAGCCATCACAAGTGGCTGAAATTTCCTGAACTCTTGGAAAACACATCTTCCTACTTTTGACATAGTGAAGGTATTTCCTCAGCCTTTCCAGACAGGCAGAGCTACAAAAAGAAAATAGCTACATAAATATTGCAATGCTAAGGATTGCCTGGACCCCACACCTTGCTCAAGTATTTGTTTTTCTGCAAGCCAGTGATTATAGCAGACTGGAAGCTGCTTGCCAAGTCTTCCAGAAGTTTCTCACCATTTGTGTCGGTGCCAGCATCAATGGCAATGTCACACTTTGACTTGCTGACAGATATTTTGAAACCTAGCACAAGAACTTCTCAAAAATAAATGGTTTGGAGGAATAGGAATACCACTTTGCTTATGTGAACAGCTCTTATCCTGAGAACTTTGATAGAAGCTCTGTCTCTGTAAGCATTGCAGTTCAAAGTTCAAATTTCTGTCTCTCCTATCTCCTGTACTAATGTAGCTTAAAACCACAAGAGACCTGGGAGGAAGGGAGGGAGGGAGGGAAAGGGAGAGAAACAAACCAAAAGAAAACCCCAAAGCAAATGTAATATACCTCCAAAATCGAGTTCGTATTCATGTCTTCCAGCTTTGAAGTTCAGCTTTGGAGAACCTTCACCTAGATAAGCTTTCTCCAGGTCATCACTGGAGACAGTGGCAGCTGCATGATCATCATTCTGTCAGGCCAAAACCAGAGGAGAAAAAAAAAAAAAAAAGATTCTCCTGGTCTGTTATATACAAGCAAGTTTAAAAACCAACAACTGCGATATGGTATGGTGGCTGCAGTATGCATCAGCCTTGGCACATGATAGTGTCTATCAGGCAAAAGCTACATATGAAGCAGTTGAAACTGCCCCTTAAACAAACCAAGCAGTGTTATGAAGCCTAAACTTACATTGTAAAGTGCATGCAGTGAACGCGACTACTGAGACTGTACATTAACCAACCAGACCTTAGCAAAGACCCACGAAGTACTACTGGAACCTCAGAAAAGAAAGTTTTAGTCAAAAGCAATGAAAAAAATGTATTAATGTGATCCTATCTGACATGACTCACTGAAGAATTATCTGACAATAATTTTTGTGACTCACCAGTGAGCACTTCCCTACATGAACCAGTTAAATTCTCAGGGAAAAGATCCCATTAGGCCTCTGAAGTCCATCTGTACAGTATGAGTGAGAGGGAGGAAGGGAGAAGGTGACTAAAGAGGAGAGGATATAAACATTGTGTACTTTTCAGTAGTTCTGCACTTTTAACACAGAGTTGAGAGTCTCCCCATTTCTCCACACTTACTTTTTTTCCATACTCCTGCCACAGGCCGTATTCATCTTTCCAGTACCAGATCCATTCGGTTGTAAGAATGAAGTGAGGGGGTCTGGTCACAGAGGAGGCTGTAGAAAGACGTCTAACCTTTGCAAACCCACAGCACATATTCACAAAACAGATACGTGAAAAGACAAAGCCACTTTCAGTAACACCATTATTAAATCTAGAAAAAAATGGAGAAAAAAAAAAATCAGAACTGTTTGTGAAGCTTTACACATAGGTTCAGAAGCCCACCACAAATTTGAAAATTAAGTCAACATCACTCAAAAGCAGGACACAAGCCTGCAGTTTCCACAACAATCACAGTTCTGTCTTGTGTTTGTACGTATTTTGCATTACATCTCACATTGGTTCCATGTGCAGTAACCATTATCAACTCATAAATTAGTGAGTTACATAAGATGAACAGAAAGAGTGGAAAACATACGCTGCCACCTTCTTGCTAACCAATTATATTTTAAACAGAACACTGTCATAACTTAAGCGTGGCTTCAAAGAGCTTCTAACATAACATAAGAGGGCTAGGTAAATTCTCCAGCATGTGACACATCATACTGGTATGAGTCCCTTCCAATAGGCTCTTTGTGCTACGTAACCAGTTCCAAACTCTTAAAGGTATTTCCATATTCTTAATGGTTCTCTGCACCCAAGAGTATCTCTCTCTCCAGACAGGTAAGGTATTCTACCCATTCCACAATATGGACGGAGGGGGAAAGGAGCTGGGGGGCAAGGGAGCGAGAGGGGCAAATCTTATGCTACCTTTGTGTCCTCCATCTCAAAAGCTGAAAGAGAAGGTTACTTTTAATCATGGGGTCAAGCTGTGTACTGACAAGCTCTAACCGAAGATAGATTCCCACAAGTACTTTTGATAAAATCACCACTCTCTGCAGTTTTCCAGCCATTCTTAGTGAGGATTAAGACTTCCTATGGTAGCAGCAGTAGGAAGTATTTATACATTTTTTCACCGCCAAGAATACTAGAGTGTATGGGTTAGTCACATAAAGTAATTGTGGTGTATTGACCCTGGCCAGCAACCAAGTACCCACACAGCCACTCGCTCACTCCCCCTCCCCTCCCTTGCACAACAGAGGGCAGAAAATAAGAAGGGCAAAAGCCAGAAAAGTTATGGGCCAATATGAAGGCAGTTCAATAGGTGATGAAGGTGGGGTGGAGGTTGTAAATAAACCAACAAATAAATAAATAAAGCAAAACAAATTGCTCACCACCTCACAAAGGCAGTCTAATGCCCAGCCAGTCGCCAAACAGCAGCCACCTTGGAAACTAAAAACCCAACCCTCTTCTTCCTCTGCCCCAGGTTTTATCGCTGACCATGACATTATACGGTATGGGAAATCCCTCTGGTCAGTTCAGGTCAGCTGTCCCAGCTGATCCTCTCCCAACCCCTGGCCCACCCTTAGCCTACCCACTGTGGAGGTGCAGGGCAGAGTGAGAAAAAGAGAAAGCTTTGACTCTGGGCAAGCACTGCTCAGCAGCATCTAAAACGTCGGTGCATTACCAGCACTGTTTTAGTCACAAATCCAGAACACAACACTGTATGGGCTGCTATGAAGAAAGTTAACTCCAATCCAGCCAGTACAGTAACCCAGAGGGTCATATACAGACTCCAGGCATAAGTAAGTCACAATGGATCAGATCTCCAGCAACAGTAGATCAACAAAGTGAGGTCAGTAGAAGAATACCGAATGAAGCTACTTATGAGATGACTGCAATAGAATCGTAGCAATTTACAGTCACTAAGGACCTGGTCCAATATAGCAAAGTCCAAACATTATTAAATTTTGCAAGAGTTTATACCTGGTGTTATTGGGGTCACAATATGCTTTTTCTATTTCTTCCATATTCTTCAAGTCATTCCAGGTATTACCGTCATAGATCTGCCATCTATATGGCAAGTGAAAATGAGTTCTGATACACTTGTCTATAAAAGTTAAAAAAAAAAAAAAAAGAAAAAAAGTAAGAGGTGCATTATTTTTACAGGCTATGAGAAAAACCCCAACATCTCAGGGCTGTACACCTAGCTGGTGAAAGTATCAAATGCATAGCTATGGAAAGTGTTCACCTATGGAAACATTACAAGCAACTAGTTCAGAAATTTTCAGCATGGGCAAGTAAAACTTAATTTTTGAGCTTAGGCAGATGTTCAGTTTCTATACCTACTAGATTCTCTTCACGCATCAAAATTGCTAGCAGGAGCTCAGTGATGAAGAACTGTCCTGTCTTCTCAGTTTCAGAGACAAAAATTTACAATGAATCAAGATCACAAGCTCACACAAGACTTATTTCATATACAGAATAACAGTGTAGACTCAACCTATGCTTAACCACTTTGGGATTAAGTGGTGCAACTGAGGGAAAAAAAAACAACAAAAAACCCCAAACAAACAAAACCCACCAGTGCTTAGTTTTAGGACAGGAGGTAGCTCATTTAGAGACTTCAAGAACTCACTAAGGGTCCAGGCCTCACCAGGAACAAGAATAGTGGTAGTGGCAGCCCACGTATCACAAGTGTTACTCAGAAATCATGTGAAGAGTCAGTATGCAGTCACTTCTCAATAGGAGTGAAGATCACATCACCAGTACACATATGCATGAACTTGAGGCTAGCTTTCATAGTAGAACAACAGGCAACCTAACTAACTACAGGGAAAGTCAAGGAGACTGCACCACACAGTTCATATGAGAAGGTGTGCAGTACATCAGGGAGCTACTACAGGTCAAGAACATCAAGAAGGAAAAGGATGACAAAAGGCCAAGAAGAAAGCTGGCACAGCAGCCTTTTTCCTGGACAAGTTGGTACGTTTTGAAAGGAAGACTGGTCAGACAGATGAAACAGAAGAGTGCTAGAAGAAAAAAGGAAGAATGTAGAATTCACAGTAGTATCTTTTGTAGTTATTTGGAAACAAGGAAGAATGTAGAATTCACAGTAGTATCTTTTGTACTTATTTGGAAATAGGGCTCCTATAATTCAGCTATACCTTAGGTGAACACAGGTGGAGTAGCCAATCTCCAACACAGGCTGATATTATACATCTCAGGGTAAAACAAAACAGCTCCTTTGTTTGGTATACCAGATAGGTCAAACACTTTCCTACCAGCACTCAAGATTACAATGAGATTTAACTAAAGATAAGCATAAGCTCTGACGTTTCGCCTTTCTGTGAAAGATGTCTGTCACTTCCTCTTTATGGGAAAAGGAAAATAGACTGGACTTGCTACAGTCACAACCTACCTTTAAAGCCACAACTTTTGTACAGATGATATAAACAGATCTGTTCCAATTCATCACCATCTGTAGTTGAAGACTTTTGGCTAGAGCTGTGTTTTCTCTCTGGAAGGGGGAATTATGAGCCTTATTAATACACTTTGTTTCAACAAGCCCTCTTAAAAGTGCACCTATGCATAGGGAAGATGCCAAAACCCAGTGTTTGTAACTATATAACTGCATTCAGCTCCAGAAAGACACTGAAGTCTTTGATAACCTTGTATACTCAAAAGTTCTATTCCTTTATTCATCCTTTCTGAACTTGACTTTCCTGTAACTGCTAAATTCCTTTAGCTATCACAGCGAAGTAAGAATAGAATCCAATGCCTTTACATTTCTAGATGGACTTGGGTTAACCATGCATTCCACAGAGCTGTTCATAGTGGCAGCTATAAAATCTGAAGTCTCAAAATTTGACACCTCTTTAAATTAAAGCACATTAAGGAAACAAGGAAGAGAAGGCGGCACTACGGGAAGAATAGCAGACATGAACACATACACACACTTGGATTTTCCATTGTTATCCTTTTCTTCCCTGCTAAACTATACTTAACTTACCATTCTAAGGAACTTTAAAAGCAAAGAACAAACAAAATATTACATCCCTGAGAAGTAACTAGGATACTGCTGCCTGTGAATTCTTGTGCTAGACGATCACTACACTAAAAAAAAAAAAAAGATAAAATAAAGCAGTTTATAATAACACAAGTAAACACCACCCCTATTCTTAAAGTTCTTGACCCTTGTTTATGTTTTTTACCAAGAAAAAAAATTATAGAGCTCCATATTTCCAGATCCTGTTATGCTGGTCTAACCCCAAATCTAGGATTTTTATAAGCACCAAGCACTTTACTTCTCAGGAACCATTAATGCCTTGAAATCCACTTCACTTATCAAGACACAAATGTCTGTCAATGAGATAGGTGCAAGGTCCCTCGTAAAAGACACATCAAGTTGTGAATTCAGTTTTATTTTTCTTAATGACATCTGTGAGAATGCTACATTCACTATAGTGATTCTTCTTCTGATGTTTTCAAAAGATGGTATAATTTACCTTTGCATGGTGAAGACTTGGCATCTTCTATGTCATACATGTTTCTGTTGCCATTTGTTATGTCATACATATTCCTATAAATGGAAGGTAGTTTCTCAATAATGTTTGAGCTCATTCCCTGTCTCTCCAGTTTCTCATAACATTCCAACTTCTTTAAGTCATGTAATCGCTTGCAACTGCTGCCAAATCTGCACTGTCCCCGCAAAAAGTACTGGCAAACATGCAGTTTAGTGCAGATCTTTTTATAGGTACAAGATCCATAAGGTCCATCACCTTTGTTATAATGTAAGCAGACCTTGGGTAGAGGAAAAAAAAAAACAATTTAAAAATTAAAGTACAATGTGCTCATATAGACTGTTTGAATTCACGATTTTTTTAATTTTTATAGCTATGTGTTTACATTTGCATTTAAAAGACATACAAGTTTATTCTTTCCTCTTACTTTCCAAATGATTACTTGATAGCTTTTCCTTTTCCCTGCTAACGTCTAGAAAGATGTTTCAGCAGACAGCACCTTACAGGCATTCTCTAGCAGATGGGATTTTGTTCTAAGTCACATAAAGGTAGGTTACTGAATTTCATCGTGTCACTACTGAAACTCTTTGGTTTTCCAGTTTTGGAATAGCAAACTTTTTTGACCTGAATTTGATGGTAAGAGCGACTGGATCTGGCTAGGATGGAGTTAACTTTCTTTACAGCAGACCATACCTCACTATGTTTTGGATTTGTGACCAAACTACTGTTGATAACGCACCAGCGTTTCAGCTACTGCTGAGCAGTGCTTGCACAGTGTCAAGGCTTTCTCTTTTTCTCCACTCTGGCCCCCCACCCCAGGCAGGCTGGGGGTGGGCAAGAAGCTGAGAGAGGACACCGCTGGCACAGCTAGCCCAAACCATCCAAAGGGATAATCCTTGCCGTATAATGTCATGCTCAGCAATAAAAAAAAACCAAAAAGCCAGGGAGTAGGGGAGGGGGGTCCTTCCCACCAGGTGGCCCTTGCTCAGAGACTTGCTGGCCATCGGTCTGCTTGTGGGAGGTGGTGACTAACTTCCTTTGTAACAGGTGTTTTCTCCCCTCTTTCTTCCACTTGCTAAACTGTCTTTATCTCCATCCACAAGTTTTGTCACCTTTGTTCTTCTTGTTTTCGCTCACCTGTCCTGCTTCGGGCAGGGGAGAGGGGAGTAAGTGAGGGGCTGTGTGAATGCTTAGCTGCCAGCGAGAACAAAGGACACAGCTTAGAAGTTTTAGATTTGCATTATGCTAACTAAACTGCCACCTAGCATCTGCATCTAGTACCAAGCCTCTTCCACTTTGTGATGCTCACTGAAACACAAAGCTAAGAAACTGTCACAGTACTACTCACCTCTGGCAAGAGGGAAGGGTCATTTTGAAGCAGAAGCTGGCGAAGTTCATCACTGTTTAAATTCTCAAGTCCATATTGCTTTAGAACACGGAGATTGTGGTCTGAGTGGAAGTTGTGAACAAACTTGCATTCCTTCCTACAAATTAAGAAGCCCAAGTGCAAAATAAGTGTAACAGACAAGCGCTGTTTTGCTACCCCATTGGTATTATACTGAACAGTTTAAAAAGCACACCAAATTAGCTAATTTCAGAAAATTCTGCAGCGTTCCTTTACAAAGTAATTATGTGATTTGCTAAGCAGATTACATAATTACTCTGAGGATAATTGCCACGCTACTTCTTGATTTACAGTCATTAGAGCATCGGCGCAGTCTGCCAATATCGGCGGGTTTTGACCCGCAGCTCACCACCAGCCTGAGAGAACACCCAAACACCGCTCCCTCACGCCCGAATCGATGAGCACATTCCCCAACTTCACCCCCCCCCCAAAGCACCAGCATTGGGGGGGCGCGGGAGGGGGGGGATATCAAAGCTTTCACCCTCGCAAGGTCCCCACGGGGTGGGGGGGAAGGGACAGAATCTGCCGTGCGGAGCGCTGGGGAGGAAGTGGTGCGACCCAAACTCTGTGAAACAGCCGCCTGTGCCTCCCTCTTTTGGGGGGACGGGGCGGGGAAAGCAGCATTTTCGACCCAGAAAAAGGAAACAAGGCCTTTACTGACGCCTCCTTCCACTGAAGCCCCCCCCCCGCCCCGAGGCCGAGCCCCCCCCGGTTCCAGACCCAGGAAGCTTCAGCCGACCTC